>NC_056744.1:736305883-736558383 GCF_019279795.1 Protopterus annectens
GTCGCTGTGAAAAACTTTGCAAAAGAAGCCCAGAAAAGCACTCAAGGCCGATTTTGCTGATTTGGATAATGAGGTACCATAAGAAGTAACAGGAAGTAACAGGAATAATCCCCAACATGTATAAGATTGCCCAATCTCTCAAGCATGATTTCATCTATAGTTTTCTGTAAAGAGCTGAACCTACACACTGGAAAGAGGTTGGAATTTCTTTTTGTAACACAAAAGGGGGTAGCATATATTGCCTTCTGTTCCTCTTGCCCAGCATTTTATGTTGGGAAGACTGTTAGACCCAAGACAAGAATGTACCAGCATGTATAAGCACATCAATTCAATGCCCTTTATAAACATTCGCTGCAGTGTAGTGGTTTCAAAAAGTTTTCTTTCACTATTTTGGAGAAAGTAGAACACCCCGAAAGAAGAGATGACTGAGAAACATTTATCGAAAAGAGAGAACTCCACTGGCAAATTTTACTAAATGCCACCGCCCCCCAGGCATCAGTGATTTAGTATCTATTAAGCCTATTTTGAAAATCAAATCTAATTGCCTATCATAATATTGCAAGGTCAGTGATATTTATAATGTCTAATTACCTTTACATGAACATTTTATGACAAAATACTTTTTATGACATCCACCAACTTTTTCTTACTTATTTTTATGAAAGCTTTTTACACTTTTTACATTTAAATTATTTGAAGAAATATTTATTGACATAGATTTATTTTATGCAACATGCTTCATGCAAGTATATTCTATGCAAGTATTTTTTAAGTGTGTATTTTTGGTGTTACTTTTAAGTCTGTATTTACAAGTGTGTGTTCCTTTAAATGCTGTTTGTCTAGGCATGGTGCCGCTTTCTGAGGTTTTAATAAGGAAGGAAGTTACTTTTTTACGGTTTCTGATGAAGATCCTGTGTTTTGGAATGAAAGTGCTAAAAGTGGGAATAAATGTTTGGATGGGACTATTGGTACGGCCTTTTTATTATTTTTAAGTTTGCATAGTATGCCATTTTGTGGTTTATTTTATCCAGTTTGTTTTTGTTGCTACAGTACCATTATGTCTCAGGCTGATCTTTTTTCCAGTTCAGAGGCCAATTCTATCCCTTTTGGTCACAGTGATACACCTGTAGACCTTACAATACTTTTTTCAGTGTATAGACCAGCTGAAAGAACATGTTGTCTCCTTGGTTGCAATTTCCAGTGGCACTGGGAATGGGATTAATGTTGCTGACAACAGCAGAAGCAGTCCAGATATGGCAAACACTACAACTTATGCTGCAGTTTGTGCTAATGGTCCGAGTGTCAAAGGATGTAATAATAACACCTCAGCTGGAGTGAATGTTACCTCTACATCAAGAGGCTGTTTTAACATTCAGGACTGGTTTGCACCAAAATTTTTGTTTGGGGAAAAAACAGTCCAGAAGTTTGAAATGAGCATTACACATACTAATGACTGTGAACTTAACTTTTGGAAATAGAATCAATCAATTTGAGAAGTTACTGACCAAGTATAAATCTTTACAGATGGACAATTCATTTTTAAAATTTTACATTGCCAATAAATGTGTACCGAAGGATTTACAAATCTGGAAAGACCCCAATGGAGTAACACATGGTTCTGTTTTTCATATGGAGTAGGTGGAATTTTTTGACCTTATAGGCATTGATTATATGGGCATTATTGTTCGAGATAATTTGAGATGACTTAACTTTTTAGAAGAGGAAATTCAGAAGTTAGACCTGGAAATTAAAAAAGATTTGTTGTTCGAGCACAATGACTTTCAGGCAGTTTTAAACAAAGTTACTGAGTAATAAGCAGCTTCCTTTAAGAGGAAGCAAAAAAACGATTATAAGAGACATTAATGATTACAAGGATAGAAAGGTCTGCCCTAGCCCCCAAAGAAGAAGAAGTGAATTTAAAGAAAACAGTAGTGGGCTTTCCAAAAATAATTCAGAGAAAAGATATGAGGTGCATATGGAGGACGTTAATGGTCCCCGAAGATCAAAGAGATTGCAGGAAAGAAGGGAAAGACAGGCTAACAATGTCTCCATTTCTGGTGGAAGTCATTACAACCAGGATTTTCAGAGGACCACTTGAAACAGATGGTATCTGAAGTCATTTCTTAAAAGTAGTCAATTGATGGAGACCAAGGCACCAATTCTATTTTCAGTTTTGGATGTCGTAAGATATACAGTCTTTTTACCCTCACTGTTACTAACACCTTTAGTACATTATTTCAAAAGAAATTTAAATATGTGCCTACTAGGCAGCCTGATATGGTAGACCTTATAACTGAACTTAAACTATTAATTATTTTGGCACCCAGAGAAGACAATGCACTTAATTCTTGCCTAAGGAGAACTAGCACATTCAGTCCTCTACTTCTACCCAGTATACACTTGTGAAGGAAGTATGAGGGAATGGTGCAACAAAAATAGAAAACCTAAGTTTTATAACCTCATTAATGAGGAGAGAGAGTTGTTACATATATTTGCCTGTGACAAGAACTTGCATATTATGAAACCGGATAAGGGCGGGGGAGTGGTCATAATGGACAGACAACTTTATTCCAAGATGTTGGACTGTTTGCATAATGAAAAAGTTTTCATTGAAGTATATCGCAATGAAATTAACATTGCATACCATGCCATTGATCTATTACTAGAGAATATTTGTGTGACTTGTGACCTGTCTTTGACCCTGAAGGAGTTTCTAGTTGTCAACAAACCAAGAATCCCAGGGATCTTCGGGATTCCAAAGATCCATAAATCAGTCACTGACCCTCCCCTAAGGTCTACTATGGCACCCACAGGGTCCAAAACAGAACCTCTGGCCAAATTTATAGACTACAAACTCAGATAATTCCCTAAGGACAGACACCACTTAAGGACTCCTGGCATTTTCTCCAGACCATCTTTGGAATTACATTTTCTAAAGAGGCTTTATTTGTCACTATTGACATCAAAGATTTATTTCCTGTAATCCCTCTTGAGTAGGGGTTGGATTCATTCCACCAAGCAATGGTTCAATGTACCAACCTCAACACGATAGAAACTAGACTGGTACTACAATGTATGGAGTTAGTGCCGACAAATAATTACATTTACTATGAAGGTAAATATTACAAACAACACAGAGGTGTGTCTATGGGGGCACCTTCAGCCCCCATTTTTGCCAATATGATTTTATGGTTTTGGGAAACCACCATGGTTTTAAACTCACCATTTTCTTCCAAGTTGGAAGTCTATTTGAGGTACCCGGACAATATTTTTATTCTGTGGAAGGGTGACTTAGACGAGTTTAAATCATTTATGGATTATATAAATCACTTTACTGAATTCTTAGGATGTACCCATCAATATGATAAACAGACCGTAGACTTTCTTGATATTACATTATATAACAACTTTAAGGACCACAGGTATGAATCATACAGATTTAGAATGAACACTTTTTCAAATGCATATCTGCATTTTGACAGACAACACCCTATCTGGCAAAAACAGAACTTATTGAGGGGACAATTAATTAGACTCAGCAGATTGGTTTCTGATGACACACAATTTCAAATAGAGGTCAGCATGTTGTGTGATATGTTCAGAAACTGGGGTTACCCCAGAATATGTTGGACAATGTTGGTCAATTTGTTTTTGAACATCAAAATTCTCACTATGGTCCCATTATTAGTCTGAACATACAACGGGTACAAAGAATATCAATGAGCAAAACATCAGTTTGAGTCTGGGTGAACCCTCGCAGGCACTAGTTTTACCATACAGTAGTTATAAGTTATTATTTGTGCACTGTCTTTGGAAGTTTTGGGCTAACCAGTTGACTGGGGGACCAGCCCAGATTTGTTTTTAAGAACAATAAACATTTCAAAACATTATTTGAATACAGTGGAAGCTGTATTAGTAAATTTACCAAACATTGGATAAACTGAGTAGAGTGTGCAGGCAAATTAGGTTCATTCTAGAAGGCAGTAGTTTCCCACTACATGATTTTCTAAGATTGATTGCAGTCAAAGGAAGAGCTGATTGTAACATAAAAGGGGTAGTGCATATTGCCTTCAGCTCATCGTGCCAAGTATTTTATGTTGGGAAGACTGTTGGACCTTTCAAGACAAGAATTTACCAGCATGTATATGCAATCAGTAAGGCTCATCAACTCATTGCCCTTTATAAACATTCACTGCAGTGTGGTGATTTCAAAAAGTTTTCTTTCATTATTTTGGAGAGCGTAGAACACCCTGAAAGAGGTGGTAACTGGGAAACATATTGCAAGGTCAATGATACTTGCAGTTTTAATATCTTTACATGAACATTTTATAACAGAATACTTTTTATGCCACCAACCAAGGTTTTCTTACTTATTTTTATGAAAGCTTTTAAACAACTTCTTACAGTTAAATTATTTGTAAAAATATTTATTGACATATATTTATTTTATGTAACATACTTCATGCAAGTATATTCTATGCAAGTATTTTTAAGTGTGCATTTTTAGTGTTACTATTAAGTGTGTATTTACAAGTGAGTGTTCCTTTAAATGCTGCTAGTCTAGGCATGGTGCCTTTTTCTGAAGTTTTAAAAAGGAGGCTACTTTTTTACAGTTCTGATGAAGTTCCCGTGTTTTGGATTCTGTGAATAAACATCTGACTTGGTCTATTGGTGTGTTTTTATTATTTTTAGAAATTTAATCACCAAATACTGCAGCAATAAAATAATTGAAACCCCCAGTAGTTACACACTTGCAACAGAGAGTACGGCAACTGTTTTTAAGTGGTACCAAGTCTCATTACTTTTGTTTTAGGTGACATTCTTTAAGCATTGTGCAGATGGTGTCTTTTAATCCCCAGTCACTATGTGAGGAATTGATTTTATCTACATTTTTCTGTAAAGAGCTGAACCTACAGGACAAGCTGGAAAGAGGTCGGAATTTCTTTCAAGTAAGTGACCGCCTCTTCCATTCCCCCCCCACACACACACATACACACACACATTTATGTGAAAACATACACACAGGCATGTAGAGACAACTGTAGACTGAACAAGATGTAGACTTAACCAAAAGGTGCATTATTAAGGTGTATTATTCAAAGGGTTAGCAACAAGCATTTAATGAAAAGCGTTGGATGTCCTGCTTTTTCATGACTGGAGTTACAAGTGCAAGAAAATATAGAGAATACAATCCAACTACAGCAAAAGGGTTCCAAAAATGTATTAAAATATAGTAAACACACTCAAATATGAGCGCTTTCATCTCATACCAGAGACTTCATCAGGTAATAGATAACACCACATCCAGTCTATTATACCCATAACTTATTTCCTGTTTCTTAATTAACCACTTAAACCATTTGATTAGTCTTCTTGTTAACCCTTGAAGTCACCTGAAAATTAAAATACTACTTACTAACAAGAAAATAATTATATTTACATGGTACTGTTTATTGGGAGATACCTAGTGGCACATTAGCACTGTTCATTTGGGTATGTACCTTTAATTTACTCATACAACACTTCTCTCCATTGTTAGGACTGGTGGTGACTGACCATTCAGCTACTCTTCTCTTCTCAAGAGTGCTTGTGGTAGAATTTAAAGTAAATATTGGCATTGCCCATTCAGAACCCTGTAGAAAAATGCTGACCAAAAGGTGCTTCAACAAAGTATTAGTTTTAGGGTATACACACTTATGCAACCAGCGTATTGTATGGTTTTTATTTTTATATTTTTCCCCTAACAGATTTATTTGTTTTTTCAATTGAATTTATACAGGTTATAGGTCACATTAAAGGTGGGAAAAGTTTTAAAATGATTTATTGTGGTCTCATTTTTTTTTATATCACAAAAACCTGGCATTTTAACAGGGGTGTACACTTTTTATATCCACCGTATACTGTAAAAATGCTGAATATTTACTGGTGGTTAGGGGTTCTTGTAACTCATGCAGTATAAACTGCTGGGCATTCAGGGGCCTTGCCAGTAGATACTATTCTGTTATAAATTGTATAAACATGCACCAATACTGGCATTGTACATTTATCTGGGAAAGAGAAGTAAAATTAGTTTTATACTCTGCCCATACTCAGGTCAGGCATTTCCCTTGGGTTCCTGATATCAAACACAAAATCAAAGCTTCTTACGCCCCAAGACTAATGTAGGAATCACTGCAAATGCAAAACACTATCCTGGGGTGAGGGGAGCTTGGGTACCTAGACAAATGCTTATCGTTTTCAAAACCATTTGAAGACACCAACTAATCTGGTGATTATTTCCAGTGCACAAGGCTATCTCTATTTAGTTTTGCAAATCTGAATATGCAATAAATTAAGTAGATTATAGACTCAAGACTAATGTAGGAATCACTGCAAATGCAAAACACTATCCTGGGGGGAGGGGAGCTTGGGTACCTAAACAAATGCTTATCTTTTTCAAAACCATTTGAAGACACCAACTAATCTGGTATTATTTCCAATGCACAAGACTATCTCTATTTAGTTTTGCAAATCTGAATATGCAATAAATTAAGTAGATTATAGACTATATTTTTGTTTCTGCTTATGTTAGATAATGTCAATATATGAGAAAATGAAGAAAACATCATTGCAGGCAACATATGACAATGTGGATCAAATTCTGCAGATAACCTGTCTACATAGTTAAACTTACAGAATTGTTGAAAAAGAAAAGCTGTATGACAGCCTAGCTTCTAAGTTAATATATTACATTTTATTCACTCTTTTCAACCGCTTAGCACAAAAATCAGGGACAAAGCCAAAAAATAATGAGGAGCAAGGGTCCAGAATCAGGGACAGATTTTAAATATTAGTCTTACATGCTTAGAAAGCTGCTAGAATAGCAGGTTTTACATTGGCACACATCGCATGAGGAATGTGAAGTTTGAAACTCATACATTTGTTTTTCTTTAGGGACTGCACTCTTCAGTTATTTGCCAAAAACAACACATTTTTTTCAAGGAATAAACTAAAAATATGGGACAAAACTGCGGACATTTTACAAAATCAGGGACAGTTGAGAGGAAGTGCTAAACAGTACCATGAATATTTGTCAACATCTGCACAAAAAGTGTTTTACTGTAAACCTGTATTGCTTATTCCATGTGTTGCAGTAAACAAAATAATAATAATAATAATATCATAGTCAATAGTTTGCTTGTGCAGACAAGATGTATACTTTGCCTTGTGAAATCTTTTTCCAGAACTGTATATTTTACATATTATTGTATATGAGTATATGTTATGTAGTCCAAAATAAAAATGCTGGAATGTCAAAATATCAAGCCTACGTTATTGAAACATAACTTACCTAAAATAAACCCTACACACATCTTGCAACTTATATATACCAACCCACAGGTTGCACTACAGTGGGGAAATGTCAAATTCCCCAGTATTCACTGCACCATGATCTTATAGAAAAGTCAGCAATGTATGCTGAGTTAATTTCTTTTTTTTCAAAACAAGTTTATTGTTTTAACATATAAGAGAAATATCATAACAATTTTATACAAATAATTAAAAATAGGTATTATTATAATATTCAACAAAACAACTAAAGTATTTACAAAGACATCCACTACAATCAGATCAATTAATTAAACTAAAATACTGTGCTACTGAAATTAGAATTTTTTTAACAAATTTTGTAAATTATCCCATACAATAAAATGTGATGTTTTTCTAGTTGTTCTCATTCTAATTGTGCTTATTTCCATATGACACATTATATTCATAACATTTTTAAATTCATTGAACGAAGGAGGTGTATCTGAAATCCAATTTCTAGTTATTATTTTCCCAGCCACTGCTAGGATAGACCATAACAAGGGAAGCTTAATCTTTTAACACATTGAGGTACAGGTGTGTTGAATAATATAAGAGACTTAGAAATAATGAAATTATCTGTAAAAAGAGCCTGCAAAAATTCATTAATTGACTTCCAGTATTCTTTCAACTTCATACAGTCATAAAACATATGAGCCCAGTCAGCATTAATTTCTACATTACATCTCTTACATAGATTATCTTTATTATTAATTTTATTCATCATCAAAGGTGTATAAAAGATCTATGTAAAATTTCCATGTATAAAGTCTCCAGACAATGGAAGATGTAGTTCTATAAGCAGATTCCAATATATATTGTTTATCTTGTTGAGTTGGTGGGTCCCCATTAATAGAGGTGAAATAATTCCAGTATGAATCTACATTGTAAAAAGTTTCTTGTCTGATAATTTTATGTATATATGAAAGTTTACCTTTATCAGAAACTTTATGCTGTAAATTTATTATCAAGTAATCAATCAGTTTTGGAATAGATTCTTTAACTGTTATAGACATTAGATCTATTCTATCAATGAGATGTTGTCTAAAGATCTGAACCTCTAACCAGCAAGTTTCTCTTAGATCAAATTCTTGTTTTAAGAAATCTAGATTTTTAACTTTATCATCAGATATCAGCTGATACCAGTACTTTAGATTATTATCTATAGCTAAATGAGCTCCTTCAGAAGTAGATGACATAAGCATACCCTGAGTATAAATTATAGGGAATACAATAAAATTCCATTCCCTATACTTAGGGTGCATGAATATAAAGTTACGATAACTGATAATAATATTTAATGGGTAACAGACCATATGTTTAGGTGTAATAGGTGAAATACAAAATTCCTTTAGCAACCACAACATGGAGTTATTTATAATCATATTTTTATGTGTTAAGGAGATTTTCATGAAGTGCATACTAATTAGCTCCCAATAATCTTTCCATTTTGCGACATATGACCAATCTATTAATAAAGTAATAACTTTTGTAATAGAAGAGATAATATATAAATTAAAGTCTGGAAAAGAAATACCCCCTTGAGACCAGCTATTAGTATGTTTCTTTAATGCAATCCTAGGTCTATTAGGTGCCCATAAGAAATTTAACATTAGTGTATTCAGTTTCTTGATAGTTATTTTTGTAGGTGAAAGTATTATTGATTGTATTAAGTATAAAATCTTGGGGAATATTATCATTTTAATAATTGTAAGTCTCTCCTCCATAGTAAAAACATATTATTCCAGGTATTAAAAAGATTTTGTATATTAAGAAAACAGGTATTATAGTTATTATATATAATAGATTTAATATCTTTAGATAGTATTATACCTAAATAAGTTATCTGACCTGAGTTGGGTACATATTTAGTAAAATCACTAATGAGAGTATTTTTCGTGTATATATAGGTAGTATTTTAGTTTTTCTTCATTGAATATTAAACCAGAAATACTTTTAAAATTCATCATTTTATCAAATAAAGACTGCATAGAAGAATTAGATCCTGCTGATGTAATTAGAACATCATCTGCAAAAAGTTGAATTTTTGATGTTGTATTTTCTTCTATTTCAAAACCCTCTATGTCAGTACTGTTTCTAATCAAATTAGCCCAAGGCTCCATTACTAAAGTGAATAATAGTGGAGAAAGTGGAGCATAAGCAATGTATAATAAATGGCAGCAGGACAGAAAATTGTGGCAGCAAAATCCTTTTGCAAGAATTGGCAAAAAATCGGATACAACAGTTGCTCCTGACATTCAAGAACTATTTTCTCAGATAGAGAAATTGCTCTATAAAGAAACACCTGTTTTTTTGAACCTCCAAAGCCTACAGCGGTATGAGGAGTTGGACATCACTCCTCGGGGTTTACGAACTGTTAAGAGTCCATCTACACCGTTTGACCTGATGAATGCTGAGGATAAGCAGTTCCATGAGAGATGGATACAAGCTGCTCACCGGTGCAGTAGAGACTGGGTCCGTATACTAATAGAGAGAGATATTTTGAAAAAGCAGAAGTTAAGAGAAGAAATCAAGAACTTATGTGTAGATATTTGCAATAAAATTAAAAGTGAGGATTTACAACAATTTCTAGTACAAACTAATCAGCAATTATTGGACTATGAGTCTGATCTAATAGAGCGGAAGAAGAATAAGTTACATAGGGACTTGCGTGACTACGACAGCAAGAGGGCGTTCCTATTGACGAACAACACTAAAGTGAACCGGAAGCGGGTACAGTTTGAACGAGCGGAGAATAATGGCGTGGTAGGAGGAAAAGGGCAAGCTTCAGCTGAAAGCGGCTTATCGCACACGGAAGACGACTCTGATACCGAACAATTTCCAGCACTCCCTAACCCAGGAAATAGCAAGGGATTAGAGTTTTTTCAAAATGACCGTTCCAGTCGAAAGCGGAGTTGGAATGGACAGGGACCACAGAGGGGAGGGTTTGGGAATCAGCGGTATCACAAAAGGGGTAAATGGTACTGACTTTAACATCATAAATGGACATCAATCGAACTGTGAGTATGTAGTTAATTTGTCAGGAATTGAATTAACAAAGAATGATAGAAATGTATTAAATAAAGGGCTAAAATTTATTCCAACTGTTTTACCCAGAATTCACATGCTAAAGGCTGATGTTTATAATTTCACCCGAAAATTACATCTCATGGATTTTTTTAAAGATGATAAGGATAGAAATATTGAAAGTGGGGGAAATGAATTTACAGATTTGAATATAACTAGTACAGAAGATGAGTTTTTTTCTTGTGATTCTGAATTAAATAGTATGGAATGTAATGAATTGGATACAAGTAAAGTCATAGTAAAAAGTTCTTTTACACCTCCATATCGTAACGACAATATTAAATATTTATATAAATCATTGTTACATAATTTAGAGGCTGACTTTTATTATTTCAAGCAACATAAAGCTCAAATTAAATATAATTTACAGAAGGAAGAATGGAATAGTTTGGTAAACTTAGGACAAAATGATAACATGGTATTCAAACCCTCGGACAAGGGGGGAAAATTGGTAGTATTGAATGTCATCCAATACTTGGACATGTGTTATGTACATTTAAAGAAAAATGAGATATATGAAAAGATCAAAATATCTGAATATGTGGATGCATAAAGGAAATATGAGTATATTATAGATAAAGGGTATAGGTTAGGATATTTTTCTTATAAAGATGTGAAAGAAAAATTTAATCTAAACAAACCAAGAATGCCATGTTTTTACTGTTTACCCAAACTACATAAAAATGAGTTTCCCCCACCGGGACGTCCTATAGTTTCAGCTACCAATAGTTTTCTACATAATGTTTCTATTTTTTTACATACATATTTAGTACCATATGTATACAGACTACCATCATATGTTAAGGATGTATTTTCTCTTATTGATTGTATTAAAACTATAAGATGGGAAGAAAGTATGTATTTTGTGGTGATAGATGTAGTGAGCCTATACACAAGTATAAAACATGAGGATGGATTGTTTGCTATTAAGCAATGTATAGGTGACACAGCAGTTACTGAATATGTGTTAGAATTGTTACACATGTGTTTAAATAATAATATATTTGAGTTTAACGGGGATATCTATAGACAAAGGCAAGGTACAGCAATGGGGGCTGCCTTTGCTCCCAGTTATGCCAGTATTTTTATGGGAATATTTGAGAATAAATATATATACACAAACTCATTCTATAATAAATATGTCTATAGATATTTCCGTTATATTGATGATTTATTGTTTATATGTAAGGGTGGGCAGGATAATATTCATCAGTTTTTGGAAGAAATAGAGAATAACAACATGAATATAAAATTTGATGGATTACAAATGGGTAATACAGTACAATATCTGGATATTACCTTAAAAGGACAGAATAATCTATTGATAGAATATCAATTACATAGGAAGTTTCAGGGTTCGGGCTCAGTGTTGTATGGGACAAGTTATCATCCACCACATGTGATTAAATCCATTCCTTACACTGAGTTTAATAGTGAAGCGACTATGTAGTAACCCTAATATTAGGGAGAAAGAATACTTATTAAGTTACAATAAATTTAAGAATAGAGGATATTCTGAGAGTGATTTAAAATATAGTTCAAGAAGAATTAAGAATAATAGTAATAATAATAGTATTGGTAACAGTTGTAATAATAAGGAAGCAAAAGATATAGTATATTTTGTTTCAACATTTTCTTTATTGTCTGAACAGGTTAAGAGACGAGTAATGTTTAGCTGGAATGTTCTTAAAAAGGAACTGGAATTTTTAAAAAATAAGGGGCTTAGTTTCTCCTATAATAGAGGAAGAAATGTTCAGGATTTTATAGTACATAGTCGATTTAAGACACCGAGGATGTTAATGTACAAACAAGTGAAACATCAAGGCACAAGAAAATGTGGAAAGTGTACTATATGTAAGTACATAGTTCCACAGTTTAAAGTTATTAATGGAACTGTTTTTGAAACTAGGGGAACTTTTAATTGTAAATCAGAACAGGTTATTTATGGTATAGAATGCCCTTGTGGCAAATTTTACATTGGAGAAACCAAAAGAACTTTCATCTGCAGGTTAAAAGAACATGTTAGAGACATTAAAATCAGAAAGAAAGTAGTCCTTTAGCTGTACATTTTTATAAATATCACAATAGTAAACCTGACAATTTAAAAGTCACAGTATTGGATAATGTTAAGAATGAAGCATATTGTAGTGAACAACATGTAAAACAAATATTAAGGAGAAAGGAATTATGTCTTATACTAAAATTTAATACATTAAGTCCAAATGGACTGAACCATGATTGTTCTTGGAAAAGTTTGGTATAAGTTCATGATAATTGTATACATGTTTTTTTAAATATTTTTTTAAATATTTGTAATTTGTTTCTTTAATTTAATTTGTAATTAACTGAGAGTAATTACTTAATTGTTAGTAGGGGTGTGTCTTTTGAAATGTATTTAAAGTGAGTTATTAGTCTTTGTGGAACTTTTACTCTGTAAAGGCAAGTTTTGCCGAGGCGCTAGAGAAAATTACTTGTGTTTTTTACCTTCAAGTGGATTAAATATTTATCCAGACATGCAGTGGAGTTTTTCTTTCGTGGTATTACAAATAGAGTTTTGTACTTTTCTTTGGTGGTTATTGCATCCTTGCTTTGTACCTTTAAGAATGGGTATTTTTTTGTGAAACATATGTTCCTACCTTAATATAAGCCAGCGTTCCTTTGTATAAATGCTCAATTAAATTTACAAATGCATCAGAGAAATTTGTGCATTTCAGTAAGGTAAACAGATAGTCCCAACTTACTGAATCAAATGCTGAACCTATATCAAGACTAAAGCTGAGTTAATTTCTGATGAACTGTACAGGTGCTTTTTCTGTTCGACAAAAGATTTTTGACCTCATTAAGTAGACTCATTTTATATGTTAATCTTGCTGTTATGATGTTTACAGTGGTGTTATTATGTCCATCCTTGTAGACAAGAACTGTAACGTGCCAGTTCAGATGTCAGACAAACTAGTGGTTTAAATGGATTTATTAAATAATGGAGAGTGATATTTATAAATGTGGTGCACAATTATGTAGGGCTTGTACAATGTTAAAACCACGTTCCATTCCCTATACTGTTCACTAAAGACCATGTACATCTTAGAATAGCTGCATACATTACTGCATACCTGTAAGAGTCCAGGTATAAAGTAAATATACAGTTGAACTAGAGACAGCAGGAAAAGCTGAAAGTTATGTTGATAGATCTGCATACCCTATGGCACTCATATGACTGCCCAGGTACCTGATTACAGTGAATAAATGATATACCTCACAGCATCACCACCAGAAAACAGAAGATAACACTGGGGCAATAATGCTTAAATTAAGGATTGCAAGCATATATCCAGTAGATATTTTCCAGGAACACAGACAGATTGGTACAACCAGGTGTGTTTCAGCCCCTGCCAATGGCAACACCAATCTTCCAGCAATGGGACTTGGAAATGGAATGGGAGCAGCACCAGATCCATTTGTTTGCATCATATGCTTCTGGCCATGTCTGTGGATTAGCAGCAAACTGGAATAAAGTTTGCACTACTGTCTACTCTATTATAAAAGTGCAATACTGCACTATCTGATTAATTTTGCTATGTACATAGTTATCCTTCACCCCAAATGTCTATTACATTGTATTATTATGTCTATTACAGAACATTAGTTTGGCAGCCAAGAATAATATATCATGGAGTAGAAACCCTCCTGAACAGATTCAGAAAGTGGGAATGTGAACTGATATATATGACATGTACATCAGTACTATTCAGAGCGCACCAGTATATATTATGCCTATTGTTTAAGTAATGCGTAAGGGAAAACCTTTTTGTTTAGGAAATTGTCTTTAGTGCCTTATGGTTCACCTTGTGTGTTTTGTATGATAATATGCTCCCACCTTATATGACATGCTTGTGTAACATGTTGTGCTACTTATAAATGTAACACTAAGTGCCTCATAACTGACAACTATGGGGTAGTCATGGAGTGACTGAGAGATCCTACAAAAGCATTTCAGTGTCATTGTCACAGTGAATCAAATGTCTGATGGAGTCTGTAGTCATAAAGTAACCAGGTCTAATAAATGACTATAGTAAATGTATTTCAAGAGGTACAGTATAATACGCCCAGATTAACAATACGATACTGCATCTGCATGTGCCAGGTTAGATTACCTGTGTAAACTGAAAACTCAAGTTCTATTTTTGTTTGAAAATGTCACATAGTTTCCAAACAGAATGAGATCTGGCATGTCTGTACCTAATATGGCATTCTAGTAAAATGCGGGGGGACTCTGTCAGGCTTGTGACAACAGCAGCAGCAATAATCAGTACTTATTATGACCCACTTACTAGATGCCTTTACACCTGGTAATATTGGTTGGTATGTGCTGATCTACTAAGGGTTGGAACACCACGGACATCAAGGGCACATAATCCTACCTCATCCTGCCTAGTCATGTGCTGGGTCTCTGTTCATGGCAGTGCAAGGCTACAATGCCTTCCACACTTTTAGACCAGCTACTGCACAGGCAGGGACTATAGGTGGAGGTGTCTTGATCTACATCAAGCATGCCTCAAGGTTATTCAAACAGCATGATGCATTTGAGTTTCTTCACATTCAAATTACCATAGGCAAAGTCCTATATCATATCCTAGCAAGCTATAGGTCGTCCTCTGTGTCTCATGAAACCCTTTAGACCTACTGGAAGTACTCACCATTCAACCCAATACGATATTCATGGGCAACTTTAGCTACCCCTCTATAAACTGGGGATCCTACACAACCCCAAATGTGCAAGTGCAACAAGTCTTGGACTTTGTAAACACACATACCCTGAACCATGTAATCCATATGCTCACTAGGGGTGCAAACATACTGAACCTGGTACTCGCAAATATGGGGCCAATGCCTGTAATGCTATCTCTCTGGTAAGGTCAGACCATAAAGCTGTCTCCTTTGATATAAAAAACAATTCTTTACTACCAGCAAACTCTGTAACAGTCAAGAACTATTCCATATAGCAAATTCCATATAAATTCCAATTATTAAGCAATAACCTGCCAAAATTTCAAGCCCCTTCAAACCTGGAGAACACAGAAGCCTTTGCAGAAATATTCACAGAAACCCCTGTACAATCATATTAATGGCTGCTTAGAGACAGCTGTGCCTACCATAAATAAACCTAGAAAAAACAAACCATCCTGGTCCAAATAGAAATAGGTTGTACAATAAAAAGAAAAAAGTCATAGCTAAAATTAGGATGTGCAAAGCCCAGCAAGATAAAAATCTCTCTCATGAAGCTAAATAAACAACTAAGAGGGCAAATAAAGTCTACCAAAGCCAATTTTAAGATAATAATAGCCTCCCAGGCCAAGACAAGCACAAGGCTTTCTTTAGCTATGTCGAAAAACTCAAAGGCAGTACACTGCTATGTGCACAATGGTAGAAAATGGAGTCACATTTGTGAAGTAGGAAGATATAGGAAGTCTGCAGGCTGACAAATTCAGCTCATTTTGCCCCCTTTCTTCCAAGGATGCCCCACCAGCAAATACCATCAAACATACCCCCCAACTATAACTAGGGAGTAGTTCCCAGAGGCACAGTCTAAGGCCAAGAACACCACATTGATGGGTGACATACTGAGATACCTTCTATATAGCCTGAAATATGACCAATCAGGGCCAATGCAGTCAATATTTAAGCATACCCTCCAGACAAGCTTTGTGCTACATGCATAGAAGACTGCAACTGTCATCCCTCTGCACAAGGTAGGTCCATCAACTCTGGGAACTACAGTCCCATAAGTCTGACCAGTCTTATTTGCAAAACCATTGGAAGAATTTTCATGGAGATGATTAATAACAATGTAGGAAACCTTCATATACTGGATCCAACCCAGTTTGGCTTCATCAGGTACCAATCATGGCTATTCAACATTATGGACTTCCTTGAAAAGGTCACCAAGGCAGTGGAAGAGGGCAAAACATGGCATACTTCCTACCTTGACCTGGCAAAAGGCAGTTGATACAATACCCCAATGAGGAATTGTAAAACTCATGGGAATTGGCATAAATCCATATGGTACATACCAGATACTCAGCTGGCTCTCTGGTCCCAGGAAGTTAGAATAGGTAAGGCCGCCTCCACATAGAGGCCACTTGCTAGTACAATCCCTCAAGGCTCTAGGTTAAGTCCACTCTTTTTTGGTATTTACTTCTCACAATTCAAGGCCAATGTTAAGGGCCTCTTGCTGACCAAGTTTGCAGATGATTGCAAACTGAGAACAGTTATATTTCCTCAAAGACACAAACATCCTACAAGCAGGACTAACACAGACAAATGACTGGTATCAAAGCCACAGCTTAAAACTTAACAAAAATTTTTAATAATACCTTTTGGGAAGTCATCCACATTAGTAAACTACCTCATTGATAACACACCTTTAATAGTAGACCCAGTTGTCAGGGACTTGAGGATGTATGTAGAGAGTAACGTGGCCTTCGACCAATATTTATTTAAGGTAGTAAGGAAATCATTCAGTGTTGCTCAACCTATAAGTGAGGGCATGGCATTTCATCTGGATCCATGTAAGTCATTGTACCACTATATTTGGCCCTTAGACCCATCATTGAGTACAATGTCCCCTTTAGTATTTCTAAGCAAAGATACTTTGGTAGTCCTGAAAATGACTTTTGGTACTTTCCCTTTGCTGTTTTGAAACCTGAGCTGATTTAAGATTACTGGATATCAGTTACCACTGCTTCATTCATTTTCTGGTTGAAAGGATGCAAAGTAGCCTTAAATCAGTTTCCAAATACAAACTTTATTCTTCTTATTTAATGGGTGAGTACTCATCCGTCAGATAAGAATTATAAATGTTTCACATGGATAGGATTGTTGATTTATCTATTGACATTACAATACTGTGAAAGTCCAACTGGGTGGATGTCCATTTTCAGTGCAGGCCCAGGGAGAAAGCTCCAAAGTATTACAAAAAGCACAATTTTATATCTTTAAAAATAATACAACAACATCTACAGTTTAAATACTTATACCAAATTAGGCATAATATGAACAAATTGTTTAAGAATAAATATAACTTTTATATGAGAATGATTTAATATTTAGAGAAATTTTACCAACTTTATAAAGAAATTAAAAGTAAGTTAGTGTAATACAAACAGGAATTGCAATTTTCAGTGAGGGTAAGAGGGGAGAGATATATTGAATTAAGGAAGTGTGTGAAGAAGGGAGAGTAAGAAGATGTAGATGTAAGGTAGGAAGAAGTACTTGTTTGTATTTAGTGATATAGTTTATCCTGGGATTGAGCAAGAACAGATGCACATTTAGGCTAGGAAGTCTTTCAGAATGGTTTTAAAGGACTGAAGGAAGGGTCCTCTCCTGATGGATACAGGTAAGAATTTCCAGACAAGGTATGAATACAGATGCCCTTCAAATTTCTTAGGTTTGTGGACAGAAAGGAGTTTTGGTCATTGGATTGTAATGAGTGATAGAGGAACACAGCTATATAGAGTGGTATTTAGTGCTGGACAAGCAGATGTATGCTGGATAGTTTTATAGGAGGTAAGAAATTGTGTAAATGTTAGTTGATGGGATACTCCACTATTATGTTATTCTGACCATTGTTCAGTTACAACTAGTATTTTGTTTTGTCCTGTTTTATAATCAAGAGTATTTTAGGAAATATCAGTATCATGAGATTGACTTTATGGGCATAAATAATTCTATATACATAATTTACTGGTCATTGTTATCAAGTACTGAGGAAGATCGAATGTATTATATCCTGAAATCTATATTGAGTAACACTGTGGATTTAGTAACTTGCACTGAGTCATATAAAACATGCAAATTTACTGGCGGGACACTGAGCTGCATTGAATATATAAAATAAAGAAAAACTCTTTCAGAAATTAAGAAAAAATAGTCCTTTTATTAGATCTAGATTAAATTTTATTACCAAAATATAAGAGTTTATTAATTATTAAAACACTTGAATATGAAAAAATGTATCATCTTCAATAACTAATAACAGTTTTATAAATATATTAATTCAAGAGCACAGATTCTATTTCATCCATTTTTGTAGATAGAAACTGACAACTGAGCCTTACAGAATTGCCATAAGTTTCATAAATGTTTTCTGACATCACAATATGAGTGCATAATGGCAAATTTGGACTTGGTTTTCTATAACTAATAAAAATCGTCGTACAAGAAGAATTGAATTGATTTCTAAAGTATTAAAAAGTTAGGAAATAAAACATCTGTGGGTCTAGATTTTATTCTAGTGATGATGATGATTCAGTGCGTGAGAAGTGTTTTTTTTTTTTTTGGCCAGTGTTGCATAAGATCTTTAATAATTTGCTAAGTAATACTACAGTACCATTTGGAAAAGAAAGAAGTAATTATTTCATCTATTTATAAAAAGGGAGATAAAAAGGGAGGCAAAAGGGACTTGCAAAATTAGAGACATATAAGTTTTAAATCTATTTTATGTAAGTGTTATGAAAGAGTGCCACAAAATCTACTTTCTGACTCAATGAATCATAACGGATGTATGGACTTGTATCAACGTAAGTTTTGTGTTGGTAGCTCAACACCCACAAATTTAATGGAGTTCTATTATCAAGCAACTTGGGCTCTTGAATATTCATTAAGAGTCAGTGTTATCTACATGGACTTGGCTAAGGCTTTTAATATGATTGTACATACTTCAATAATTGACACATTAAAGAATTATAATCCCTTTTTAATCAATTGGATTATTCTTTAGTTGTCTAGTCTTTCTCAGTGTGGCGCAGTCAAAAGGTTTCACTCTGTTTCCCCTGTATTGTCTGGAATACCATAGGGCTCTGTGTTTGGCCCTTTCTTTTTAATTTAGTACTTTCAACTAGTCCTAAAAACAGTGCTGGCAATATAAATATGCCATTAATTGTAAGATTGGATTTATAATTGATAAGGATGGGTACTCAGCATCTATATCTGTATTTCTGGGATAATTTTGTTGGACAAACAGTGTAGGACTGAACAATTCAATCCTAATGCATGTAAAATAATGTATTTTGGCAATCCTGGACCAAATTTAGTTTAAGTAATACACTTTTATTTGAAATTGATTGCTGTAAGGATCTGAGTATGTACATATCATCTGATTTTTCCTTTATCTCATGTAACTATTGTAAAACATGCATTACTGTTAATGGGATTTATGTTTAGATCTTTTTTTATATGAGATGAAGAAAGACTATAATATGTACCTTTTTTAGAATATAATAGCACTTTTTGTAAATGTAATAGGCACCAGTTAGTGATACTGGAGTCTGTTCAATGAAGATTTACAAAATCTATATTCTCAGTTCATTACATACCTTATTCTGTTAGATGCAAAACTCTGTATTTACCTGTAGTCCATTGTAGACTTACAAGAGGAAACATTTTAAGTGCATATAACATTTTTAGGGATGAATTGCTACAAGTTGCATATATCAGTCTCTCTGTTAATATGAGAAGACACAAATATGATATCAATTTTAATACTGTTGTTCTTGTCTTTTGGCTTTTCCCGGTTAGTGGCCGCCACAGCGGAACTCCGGTCCGCTAATGATTGGCAGTAGATTTTCACGAATGCCGAGGTGCCAGCTCGACGTTCAACCTTCAACAAAGGCACGCCCATTTAAGCATGTCTTTCGAATGCCCACCTAACCGCGGGGAGGACATGCAGACTCCACACAGAAGACACTCCCTGCACTCCAGCCAAGAATCGAACGGGTGAACCTCTTGCTGTGAGGCAACAACGCTACCGCTGCACCTGTAAAACACAGTTAAGATGGAATTGTATAACTCAAGCAATTCCTGGAATTTGGAAATCATATGCCAACTGATATTAAGTTGTCAGCTAATACTGAATGTTTTAAAAGCAAATTTGTTCACTGGAAGGGAGATTGTGTGTTTGCATTTAATTTTAATGAGTCAGTGTTCTTTACACCCCATTCTCCATCACTGAAATAAACCTATGAGAAATCTATGAGTTGAAACCAATTTAAGCTTTTTAATGTGGGTTCTGAAATGGGTAATTACTGCAAATTTAGCCAGTTTATTATAGCATTGTTCAGATTCAAATTTTTGTGATGCCTAGAGGTAAGTAAGGATGGAAGCACCATAAGGTAGGGAGGGTTGGAGATAAGTAGTGGCAAGTATAGTTTTAGTTGTATTGGTGAGAAAGTTTTGGGTCTGTAAAGCATCCCTAGTTTTTGGTGATTATTTATGCAATTTTGTATATGCAGGTTGAATTTAGAATTATCAGCCATTATCATTCCTATTTTTATGAGAGGAATTTGATGAAAAAGTAGAATTTTTTTTTTTTTTTGGGGGGGGGGGTTGAGCATGAGTTTCAGTGGCTGTAAAAGCTTCCTGAGTATTTTTTAAGATGTGCCAGATTGTCCGTTATGAATGAGTGTGATCTGTGTATTTTATTAGGGAGGCCTGTTGTACGGATGTGTGGAGAGTGTTGGTAAGAATGTTAAAGAGGAGGAGACCAAGGACAGAGCCCTGTGGTACGCTAGTGATGACTTGGAGGTATGGAGAGTGGTAAGAGTGTCATTTTCCTGATTGATACCTATTGGACAAGTAGATTTTGAGCCACAGGAAGGTGGGCTGAGATAGACTAAGTTAGGCTATTTGAAGTAGAACTTTGTTGTGACAAACTTGCTGAAGGCTTTAGACACGTCTAGAAATAAGGAGAAGATTAGTTTGGCATTATCTCTAGCTTTATTGACAGTATCTACAAAGGTTAGAAGTGCAGTGTTAATACTATGGGAGGGACAGAAGCCATGGTGTGTGTGTAATAGGAGTTCTACCCACAGGATATAGTTCAGCAATTGTTTTTGTATACATTTTTTAAGTATTTTGGAAAGGAGGATAAGACTGCTGTCGGTCAGAAGTTAGTGATGCCTGTTGAATTTCATCTTTTATGTGTAGGGATAATGTGTGATTTTTTTTCCAGAATGAAGGAATGTGGGATTCCTGGATTGACCTATTTATAAGGATTGAGACAATAGGCAATACTGTTGGCTGCTATTTTAAGGTACTTGCATGGAAGGTCATCAGATAAAGTAGAGCATAGTTTGAGTGTGTTTAAGAGTAGTTTTACATAGGATGTGGTCACAGGTTTGAAGATAAAAGTGGATGTGAAATGTGGCTGTTGCGCAGGGTTGGGATTAGATGTTGGAAAATCTTGCTTAGGGATGCTATGCTAGCTATGAAATAACAGTTGAATTCTATTACATTTTCAAGTGGTGAGTTATTGGGAGAGGGGTTAAGGTTGACATTTGGAAGGGAAGTAAGATTTCTTTAATGGCTAACCAGAATATTTTAGGGCCGTGTTTACTGTTGTTCTGAAAGCTGTTATTGCATACTTTTTGTCTTCATTTATTTGTTTTTTAGTACTGTTGTGTAGCATTCTGACATTTTTAAGATATTATGGTATCTTATATTTTTGTCATTCCTTCCATGCTTTTTTCTATCATGCATTAGTATTCTACTCTATTTTTTGTATAACCAAAATATATTATTTGTTTTTAGTTCTTCCTTCTAGGGGTGCAAGGCTATTTAGGCAAGATGCATTGACTTCACTAACAGCATCATCTAAGGGGAGGATTTTTATGACATTCCAGTTAGATGATAGGGTAGCAATGAATATTTCTGGGTTAACAGGTTGTGTGTTGTTTTATAAACATGTTGTTTGAGTGAATGTGTGAGATGTCTGGTTTTATAGATTGGGAGATAGTCACTGAGAGAGTCTGACATTTTTCCTGTGATGTTGAATTTTTAGGGTCTGATATTAGGATCCAGTTTAATAAGGAACTGATAAAACACAATATAACACCATCACTTACTAGAAAACATTCATTGGATTAACCAGAATGTCATAAGAGTGTATTACTGTACTACATAACACCAACAACTGAAATTACATACACACTTGTTAAAGGGAACAGGCTCACCATAAATAAAGCTCATCTGACTTGAACAAAATCAGTACAAATGCAACACACTGCCAAGATCTTTTCATTGTTCTACACAGTCTTAAAATAAATATAAATGTAATAACACATGACATATACCTGTACTGTGAAGGAAAATGATGACTGAGCGGAAGTAGAGACCAAAGTGAGGGGAGATTTAGCAGTACATTTTACTACAGTGACCCTCCCACTCCCTGGTCACTTACTATGCAGAGCAATCAATTCATAACTGATACAGGCAACCAACAAGGAGGAAGAAAGTAGACTTTACTGAAAGAAAGTTGTAAGTGAACCAGGAAACTAGGGAGACTAATGTAAGTGACATATGCAGTGTAATCCATTGGTTAAGAGAAAGGAGAGTGGCCTACTTACTAAGTGGTCCATAGAATACAAGGACTGCTGCTTTGGGTGCTTTGGGGGGGAATGTCACAGCCACTGTCCAGCACAGGGAAGGTATGTATTTGATTATTAATTGTTATATTAAACTTACTTATATTGCAGAATGACATTCTCAATGAAAATGCTTGAGTGTTTGGCAGAATTTCTGTAATATCAATTGGGTGAATGAAGTGACCACAGACTCTTAAAGGAAAGAAAAGAGAAACTCTACTAATCTGTAATATTATATGGAAGCAATAAAGCTAATACTTATTCCTAAAGATATAGGAAGAAGCACGGTGTGTCAGAGCAAGAGAATATGGGGTATTGTAAGAATGGAGAGATGGTAAGAAAATTTATGAATGTAAGGTCAAAATAGGTTTATCTGTAGGTATACTGATAGAGAACTCCTTTAAATTTAATTTCAGGTCTCTTAGCTTTATAAGGTTATTGTTAGGTATCTCTAAGAAGTTGTTGGTTTCTTGTTTTCTTCTTGGATTTTTGTTATTTTGTAGATCCACCATACAGGCTTTTTTTTTTTTTGCTTCCCTTCTTTCCTGTTTTGCTCTTCATAAAGTTCATATGCAAAAAGTCCACTAACCCCAGAAACTGTCTTTCTTTAGTGTCCCTTTCATTCCAATAAGCCACATGTTCTTTGTAAAGCTGTCCTTTTGTTAAGATACTGATTAGAGTTGCTAATCATTCTTAGCAACTTTGGCTCAAGGCAAAGGCTGCTTATTTTTATTTTTATTAGAATGGACAGGTATCTTGCCTCAGTGATTAGATTTTTTTTTTTTTTTTTTTTTTTTTTTTTTATTTTAACATTTGTTGACCGGGAATGTCCGACTAGGTTCCACAGATCCTGTTTTCAGCGGAGGCCCGGGGAGAAAAGCTCCAGAATACATTAGATGATTTTGTAACATGAAAGTGGTCAGCTGATAGGCCACTGGTACCATATGTGATCAATGCTGTGTGTAGCAGGTTACTTAGATGGTGTGTAATGCTTATGTAGTTTCTATTTTTCAAGCTTCTTCTAGCAATACTGTATTGCTTATACTTAAGAAAATACCTAGACAAAGAGGATTAATGGCCTCAAACAAATGCCCTGTGCAGACCGTCTCAAAAAACTCCAGCTTTACTCTGTCGCATATCGCCTACTCAGAGGCGATCTCTGCCTAACATGCAAAGCTATGTCAAACCCAGAGCTGTTGGACATGCTCCAGTTAAAGAAATCCCAATCCCTCCGAGCTACACGCTCTAGTGATCTAAACCTTGTCACCATAATAAACAGAACATGCTGGAGGGATAAATTCCTGTCCCATAGACTTCCCATACTCTGGAATAAACTACCTATCTATATCAAACAAAGCTCCTCATTAGCACTCTTCAAGAAAATCTTGATGATTGGATGGGAAATAGGAAATTCACCCTGGGGATCACCTCTGTGGCTCTGCTCGATAGGGGCACAGGAAAATAATTTTCTTGGGTAGCAAAAGCAAGGGTACCTTTTTGGCTAGGCTTATATAGGCCCTAGGGTCAATAGCCTAGTACCTACCTATGGACCTTTTCAGTAACATTACAGAAAAGATGACAAGCTAACAACTGTGATGAAATGCATAGCATACTGATGGACAAGCACTGCCGGTGTACAGTTGCTGCATGTGATGCCTACTACTGCTGTTTATGAACTAAAATACTGTGTATTTATGTTAAAATAATACTATCTAAGCAAGTTAAACATGATGTTCTATGTTTAAGTATTTTTATGAAAATTACATCTTTACTGTATTTTTTTAATTTGATCTAGGTCATGCTGTCAAATCCTGTAATAGAAAATGCAGTGAATTTGGAAGCACTAGAAATGATGATGAAAAATCCATCACAATATCGACAGATGGTTCTTAAGTGTGTCAAAGCTAGCCAGCAACTTGAATGTAAGTCTTGTTTGTTTTTGGACACTTTTAAACCTTACAGAAACTGTAGAATGTAAAAGATAGCAATCTTAATGTAGCTTTTATTCTGAATGTTCAGCTGGCCCCATTCAGGTATCAACAAAACAAATATTTAGGGGTTGGGAGGGTGGCCTAATGGTTAAGGTGTTTGCCTTACAAACACAAGGTGCAGGGTTTGAGTCTCACAAGGGATAATTGGCTAAGCTTAAAATGGCTCGCAAGGGCAGTTAGCTTAGTACTAATCTATGAACCTATTATTGCACTACTATCAGCTGTAAAAGGAGTGCTAACAGTTCAAATGCTGTGCAACTGCAGGTTAATTGCCCAAAGTACATCATTTGTAGTCTACACAAATAATATTTTTAATGTATGGAACATTTTGTAATGAAGCAGTTAAGGCTCAATAGAAGGAAAGTCATATACTGAATATTTTTCAGTGTCATAAAAGGAAATGGAGAATTGCCTGTAATTCCACTTCTCCTATATATGAAGCTGAAAATGAAAAATTAAAACACTGCCTAATAACTCTGATGCGCCTTTCTATGCTATGCAGAAACATTCCATAAATGTATTTTGTTTTATGAGATAAGAGACTTTGAGCGAGCATTTTCCTTTTTATAAAATAAGAAGAGATGGAATTACATGCACATATATAGAATGGTGCTCTTAACTGTAGGTAATCCATGTGTTCTCCACCAAGTAAATGGGTGAAGGTGAATTAAAAGAACAGTGTGGGTTTAGCACCTTGTTGTGTTTGCAGTGGTCTATAGAATACTTTGATGTTAATCATTTGTTTGTTTGATTGACGACATGGTTTATTACCTTTGCCACTGTGCAGGAAATGAAAGTAGGCTAAATTTAAAGAAAGTTTTTCCAAAAAAGGTGTTGATTCAGACTGAGTCTGAAGTAAAAAATGTGTTTATTTTTTAAGTTAATCCTTTATCTATCCTTAAAGAAAGACTCCTGAAGAAAAAAAATCTTGTATGAGGATTTTGTTTTAACCACAAAGCTATGAGGCAGATTTCAGTAGACAAAATACAGCAAATTTGAATTCAAGACTAACCTAGCATAAAACCCAAGAAGATGATTACTAGGATTCTTGTACTCAGAACGTAAAATGATCTTTCAAAGCAAAGGACAGATTCTAACACGAAATGTCTGATGATTACAATGACACAGTTTTTATATATGCCTAAAATTTAAACTTACCCATTATATATTTAAAGGATGGAGTGATAATGAGGGCAAGTAAAAGTAAGATTTTGTTTGGAGATGATTGTTTTAACAGAATAGGTAACAAATGGACTTCTTCTCTTGTTTTTCAGTTGTGGCTTAGAAACGTTTTTTCTTTGCTTTTGTTATCATCTGCCGTATGTGATTCTATACCAGTAACAATGCAAGAAGCTCATAGTAATGTAGCATTGGTGGACACCATCTTCACTTCCTATAATTTCATTTTCTTTTATTTAGTATTTTGATTTGGTTACTTTTAGCCAATGTTTCTATTTGCTAATTAGATTAAAGTTTTACTATTATTTATTTATTTATATATTTATTTTTGAAGAAAAATAGAATTTTATGTCTCTGAATAAGTTTGGTTAATATTTTATGATTTTTAGACTGAAGTTCTTAATAATTGTGGTAGAGAAATTTCTACTGCAGACTTTTGATTTTGAGTGCATTTTTGTCTCTGTTCTTCTTGTGGTATTGGTAATTGTGAACACAGCATGATATTTAATAAGGCTATAAAATAAGAGATTTAATGTCAGTTTTGCTAAGTCATGCATTTACTTGGCAATGACTAATTTTAGCTCTAACCTGTAAGAAAACCAAACAGATATAAAAGGTAGTTCTCATGCATGAATCCAGAGCAATACTCTGTTATTAAGGTGGAAAATAACCCAGCATCTTAGGTAAGATATTGCTATCATTTTAGGAAGAGTACCAAACAAACATTTGTAGGTTTACTAAGATAATATGATATAGCTAGAATTCTTAAATCAAAATGTTGTGTTTGCAATGAGTTTCTCACCAAAAAATATGTTGCTAAAATGCAAAATTTGTAATATGAATGGCATACACTACATGAAAAGTGAAATGAAAGCTAAAAGATAATGCTGTTTTTGTCTACATGTAATATACTAAAAGGCAGATTGCAGAATCAAAATTGATGGACAAATCCATAAGATGTGCTCACATTTACACTAAAAAACAAGGTCCTAAGAAAATTAGTAGGCACATAATGTTATATGAATAGGGCTTTACAAAGAAAAGTCTGTTGTAATTAAGCTTGGTGTGCCTATTAACAAGTCTATAAAGATTAGTGTAAGACAACTAGATTTTAAATCCATTGAAGGTAAATGAGAGGCAAGGGGCAGTACAAGCATTAACCCACTTATTTTCATGATACTTCGTGATGAATTAATTAAATATTTAGGAAACTTTGATTTAAATAAGGTAAAATGAGTTGCTTTCCTTAGACATATAGGGGAATATTCTGGGCAGTTTAACCCCTTGCACCACTTTACTTATGTGCACCTACCCCTGTCCCTAACCTTACACATTATATTACTAGAAACCCTTTCTCTAACTGTACCACTAAACAGGGCTTATACACAAACACACCACTACAAAAGCATAATACAAAATCTAACCCCTTATTTTAACACTAACCCACTAACACCAAATCCTGTAATAGAAATGCGGTGAATTTGGAAGCTCTGGAAATGATGATGAAAAATTCATAATGCTGACAGAATAAAAACAGGTACAATACAATTTTGCACATCTTCATAACAGCACTTCTGAGTCAAACATTTAGTTTCCTTCATACTTCTACTTTCTTTTCCTGCATTATATAAAATGGTTTACTATCAAATGGGGGCTTTGTTTGATTTACGTTAGTCCGAAACGCCCCATTCAATAGTATCTACTGAAGGAACATATAAATGTAGAAATGTGAATGCACTACAGCATTCGCTGTTGTGACATTCTACATTTTAATGCAGATCGCACTATAGTGGGGATTGGGAAATACACCTTTTAGTTCAATGTAGTGTGTTCTTGGAGTTTGTATATATAAGTAGCAGAGGATGTGGAGGGTGTAGGGGGGCTTGCCCCCCTGCAAAAATGTTCTTTACTTTGTGTTGCTCAATACTAGCAGTTGTGGAAGTGTGGTGAATGTTCAAATTGTGTCGAATTGTGTCGAATTTGAACATTCTCCACTACCGCGTTCAACTTTTTTGTCAGTCACTGGTTTTGTTTTCGTTTCCATGGTTCGTAGAAATGATAATTCACAAAGTGTGATTGCTGAAATGATAGTAAACCATATAAAGCTGTGATTCAGCTGTATTATATTCATACTAATTAGCATTCGCTGATATGTGCAGTTGCTCTTTTTTTCACTCATATACTGTTTATATCTGTATATTTATTTTTTTATTTATTTCAGTTTGATGACCGTGGTAGTCCTGTGGGGCTAGTAGAGCTCGTTTTCAGTGGAAGCCCAGAGAGAAAAGCTCCAACAGGCATTGACAATTATTACAGAAAAAATTAAATCTTTGGTATTCTACAAACAATATGAAGTCATTTTTAAAAGAATAAAAAACATATAAATTATACAGTCTAGGAAATATTTACAAAATATATACACAATATAAAATTATGTGTAAAGAAATCTTGCAGTTGTACAGTCACTGGCATGTTTTTTAGAGAATTAGAATTTTAAAAAGAGGGAGTAAAAAGGTTAATTCTGAGTGGAGAATTGGAGTAGGTTGAAGAGGAGTTTCAGAGTGAAAGAAGAAATTGATTCAGGAATAGCTGAGCACTGTAGTAAAAGGTTAGAGGTTGGGTAAAGGTATTTAAGGGAGTTATGTAGGAAAGGAACAGGAGCATTCTCACTCTGAGAATAGGTAAGACTGGAGAAGTGATTTGAAATTTGTCTGGCTTTGAATATTTCAAAGGGATGCAGGAAGTGAGTTCCAGAGTTTAGCTAAGGAGCAGGATAGTAGAAGGTGACCTGGGGGTCAAAGAGGTCTATAGATTTTTAGAAGACTATGATTTTCAGATCTGAGTGGTTGGGAATATAGGGGGTTAAAGAGGTAAAGAGAGAGGGACAACTAGATGGTTTGAATATTAGCTTATTGGCAATGGTAAGTTTGAGGAAACTGAGGTAGGTAGGAAGTTCAAGCCATTGCAGAGAGTGGAGGGTGAGTCAGTGATGAAAAGTATTTCTAGAGTTAGTGGCGAATTTGCAGATTTTATTGTAGCAAGGTTCCAGTTTGGCCTGTGAGCCAAGCTGAATTATTAGTGAATAGGCGAGGACTGTACATAGGAGAGGGGAGAAGGTGAGTGGAGGCTAGGGTTCGTGTGGTGAAGCGGGTAAGGTAGTGATTGTGCCTGTACAGGAGGCCTGGTTTTGATTTGCTTTTTGATGTTAGTTTGGCTATGGGTGTCAAAATTTTATATTTTCATCAATTATGACACATAGCAGTTTAGTATGTGGTACAATTTCTACGGGGATATTATTCTGGCTTGTTATTTTAAAGAAGTTTTTGTCGACAATGTTGTTTTTGGATGGAGAGAAGATCATTAGCTTTGTTTTGGTGGCATTTAAGGTGAGGTGGTTACTGTGCATCCATGATTCAGTTTTGGAGAAAGCTAACTCACTTTTGTGAAGAAGATTAGAGGGGGTGTCTGCTGACCAAATGATTGTTGTATCATCATTAGCATATTGGATTAGAGTGGTTTCAGAGATAGACTGGTGAAAGTTATTAATGAAAATGTTAAAGAGTAGGGGGCCGAGGACAGGACCCTGGGGTACACCAGTAGGGGTGTGTAAAAAGGAAGAGACTGAGTTTTTCCATTTAACAGTTTGTTGTCTTTCAGAGAGGTATCTAGTGAACCAAGCTATGGTGGGAGGGGAGAGGTTGAGAGAGGAGAGTTGAGATAAGAGTATAGGATGGGATACAGTATCAAAGGCTTTAGAGAGGTCTAGGAACAGAGTAGATACGATCTTGCCAGAGTCACATACATGGTTGATAGAGTCAAGGAAGGAGAGGAGAGAAGTGATGGTTCCATGGCCGGGATGGCATTTGTGCTGTGTAGGGGTTAGGAGGTTATTATGAGTCAGATATGACATAATTTGAGATTGAATACATTTCTCCGTGATTTTTGATAGTGAAAAAAGAATGCTTATAGGCTGAAAATTATAATTGTCAGTGTTTTTACCCCGTTTAAGGAGGGGAATGATGAAAGCATGTCTCCAAAGTGAGGGGACGTATGCTTCTTGGCTGGACCTATTTATTATGATAGAAATAGGGAAGGCAATGCTGTCAGCAGATAGTTTGAGGAAGAACGCAGGTAAGCTGTCTGAGGTGGAGGAGCATGGTTTAAGTTGGAGTTTTCTTATTTTGTTTGTAGAAACAGGAGAGAGGTTGAAAAGAGAGGCATGAGCAGTGGGGTTGGAGGGAGAGGTATGGGGGGAGAAGGTGGAGAGTAGTGGGAGAAACTGGCAGTAAGTTTAGCTATGGATTCTATAAAGAAGGTGTTAAACAATGAGGCTGTTTCTTGATCAGTACAGTTTGGGTTTGGGCATGGGTTGTCCTTGTTGCCAGGATGGAGGAGGAAGGAGATAGAGTTCTAGAATTTTCTAGGGTTGGATGAGAGTTCAGATTGAAGCTTGATTCAAAGAAACGTTATTGTCATTTAGGACCACACAAGTGCAGCCTAAACAAAATTACAAATGTCAGCTCATGAGAGAAATGCAGTGCAAATAAAGTAGATACAGTGGTATCAAAGAATAACATAAGAAATAAAATAACACATATGACATGCAAGAGGTAGTTCACATTACATAAACACATTCAATACCCATTATCCAGTGATAAATAATAAGTACCCACCACCAAACCCGTATACTGTTAAGACAGAGTGTAGTATGTTTTGTGATCTGTAATTATCAACTGTTTTACAGTGTTACAGAGTTGTTTAACTTCTTTTAGGACATTAGGTAGTTTATTTTTTGGTATTGTTTCCACCTTTTATTTCTTAGGTGCATGGTTTGTTTAAATTCCTTTGACAATCAAGGGGAGATTGAGGCTTTGACTCTTTTAGTCCTTAGGGGAGCAAGGTTATTGAGTAGGTTTCATTGAAGTAATCAATGGCATTATCAAGTGGCAGAGTTTTTAGGTGTGACCAATCTGTTACTTTTAGGCAGTCTATGAATATCTGTGGGTTAAATTTGGAGAGGTTTCAAGTTTGTATATAATAGTGTTGTTTTTGAAGAGGAGAGGAGTGCCGGTCAGCAAATGCAGGAAGGTGGTCACTGAGAGAGTCAGGAGGGATTCCAGTATTTGAGATAAGGTTGTTATGAGATATTAAGATCCAGTTGATGATGGAGCCAGTGGTTCCATCTTTATTTGGCCTAGTAGAAGAGTTTATTAACTGGGTATAGTTAACAAGGTTGATGTTTAGAGAAGGGGATTCAGCATTAATAGTGGTCCAGTTGATGTTTACCTAGTATAAATGTTTCATTTTTGATGTTAACTGAAAACCAGGAGAGTATATCTTCAAGTATTGGGATGTTGTTGCCTGGGGGAATGTAGAGAGCGGCTAAGCATATGGATTTATGTTTGTTAATTTTTAGGAGGGCTATGCATAGTTCAGAATTGGTGAACTTAGGAGTGGGATTGGTGTAAGGATTAACTGTGTAGGAGGAGTAGAGCATAGCTACGCCACCACCTTTTTTGCTGGCTCTATCGGAGCATAACATTTGATAACCTAGTGGGAGAATTTCATTTTCTTTTATGTTTGGTTTAAGCCGGTCTCTGTGATGGTGACTGTCAGGCTGGTTATGGGACAACCAGGCATGGAGGTTGGAAATTTTATTTCTTAGGCTTTGGGTACTGATTTTAGTAAAGCAAATGGTCTTAGGGGTGGGGGGATGTCATATATGGAGATAAGAATTTGGTGGGATATTGGTGGGCTATGGTTGGGGTGGATGTCACCAGAGAGAGAGAGGAGAGAGGGAGGGAGATACTGTGTAGCATGTGTTTAATATAGTTTCATATTGAGGTTGAGTTTGGATGGTAATATAGGGAGTGTTTAGATGTAAAGGGAGGGGGAGAAAAGGACAGGGTAGGTTGGGTAGCACTTTAAAGAAGAAGATTGTGTTAGAAGAGTAGAGCTCATGGGTTATAGAGGAGAAGGAGGGTTGTATAGTGCGTTAGACGTTAGATGCATAATGTAAAGATAAATTATGGAAGTGGGTAGGGAGGTATGTAAGACAGAAGAGGGTGGAAAGTAGTGTGGTGTGTAATAACAAGCTGAGGAAGTATGTTGTAGTTTGAGAAATAGTATGGGTGAGATTAATTGCTTTTAGGTTAAAAAAAATGGGAGGAGTAGGAGGGGTGATTGGGTAGGTTGGTGGTGCAGGATGAGTGAAGGTGGGTGGAAATTGGGGGCATGGTAGGGGTACATAGTGAGCCTGAGCTCAGCGAGGGCGAACAAAGTGGGGCTACACCGGCAAGGATTTGGTGAATATAAGAGATGGCAAAGAAGAAAATAAACAATCAGTGAAGTCGGCAGAAGAATAACACTTAGACAATGTCAGTGGCAGATAGACAATTCTTTTGCCAAAACAGTCAGGTAATTGAGTTATGTGCTATCTAATTTCACAGAGAGGAACACGGAACAGCCTTAGGTGTAGCAAGGTCAGTAGGGTTGGGATGTAACACGGGAATTGCTATAGCACTGGAGTGGGCCTAGTTAGTGTACAAGGGTAAAGAGAGTACCAGTCTACCGGGTAATATCTAAGAGGGCTACACCACAAGCCTGTTTGATGTACAAAAGTATTGGTGGGACACAGGTAAAGGAGATGCAAGATGTTGCTGTTAGTACAAAACGGGGGTGGGATAGCTATCCAGTGATGCGCCACAACTGAAACCAGGTCACCAGATAATTTTAGCACAATGCTATACAAAAGGGCAAATGAACATACAAAATCAACTTTAGCTGATGTTGAGACTATCCGTTGCCAGAGCGTTCGCTGTAGGGATGGGAAATCCTCCCGTGTGGAGTTGGCAAACAGGTACAGCTGTAGTGGAATAGCAGTGAACCTGAAAATAGAAAAAGGATAGAGGAGAGAAGATGAGCGCCTAATATAATACAGAGCAGTAAGATGGAGCCGAATGCCCAGAATGGTTTTAATGGCTGAAAAGCATCATGAGAAAAGGCAGGGTGGGGTTAGACCACAGGAGGCAGAGTAGTCAGAGTGAGTAGTCATGTGGTATATTTACACACCGGCAGGGAATCAGTGGATACAAGAGATGGCAAAGAAGAAAATAAATAATCAGTGAAGTTGGCAGAAAAATAACACCTAGACAATGACAGTGGCAGACAGGCAATTCAGCCTTTTTCTTTTTCTATAACAGCCAGGTAAGTGAGTTATGTGCTGCCTAATTTCACAGAGAGGAAAATGGCCTTAGGTGTGGCAAGGTCCATATGGTTGGGATCCAACACGGGAATTGCTAGAGCACTGCGGTGGGCCTAGTTAGGGTAGCTAGGGTAAAGAAAGTAGCAGTCTACTGGGTAATATCTAAGAGATCTACAGCACAGGCCTGTTTGATGTACAAATGTATTGGTGAGAGACAGATAAAGGAGAATCAAGATGTTGCTATTTGTGCAAACAAGGGGGTGGGATAGCTACGCAGTGATGCGCCACTGTTGAAACCAGGTCAACAGATCATTTTAGCACAATACTATACAAATGGGCAAATTAACATACAAAATCAAGTTTTGCTGATGTTGGGACTGTCTGCCACCAGATCGTTCGCTGTAGGGATTGGAAATCGTTCCTTGTGGAGTTGGCAAACACGTACAGCTGTGGTGGAATAGCAAGGGACCTGAGAATAGAAAAATGATAGAGGACAGAGGATGAGTGCCTAATATAATACAGAGAATTAAGATCTAAAGTAGGATGAGGGGACACCAAGAGAAAAGGAGGGTAAGGTAAGGTTAAGCTGAGGATAGTCGGAAAGCAGAAGAGGGCAAAAGATGGAAGACAGAGGTAAGAGAGCAGAAACTGTAAAGAAATACAAGTGGTTAGTAGCAGAAATAGTGGGGAAAAGCATGAGTCAGAGCAGAGAACAATTAGCAGCTCATAGCAACATTAATATCTCAGCAAAACAGTAGAGCAATGCATATAGTAATTCTCCCTTACAATGACAAAATCCACTTATGCAATCAAATACATGTAAACACTATCATTGTATGGACGGACAACAATCCCTTTAGTACATCTGTAGGCTAGTTCATAGTGATAGCATGTGGAGATTAGGCCAATGAAACTGCTTAAGTGGAAAGAAAAAACATCTGCCTTGCGACTCTAGTTAATGTGAGATACAGAGGCCTATAGATAACAGCAACGTCCCGCCAAATTAGATGGCACTGTAGCAAACATGTTATGCAGAAATACTTGGAAAATCGTACAGCCACTAGCCCTTCCAGCCCAAATTATTATAGTAGTAATTTATTGCTTGCAGCGCTGTCCCACCAAAAACAACGTCTATGTAATAAAACATAAAAACCGTCAGAAATTATGATATATATATAGTCGCTTGCCTGTCCATAACCGATACTAGAATATAGAAGCTACAGCTGAATGTCTACATCAACATGCAACAGGATGTGGGAAATACTACTATAGCTAATAAAACACATGGTACTGGCCCATTTATTAGTGGACATAACACATACTATACTGCTTAAATTTCCAAGTATCATATTGCATTAAAGATCTTCAGCAGTTTATGCCAAGAAAATAGACAAAAAGGTACAGTTTGCACACTTACTGGGATTTACCTGGTTAGTTTGCACACATCACTGGAGCTTGGGAGATGATGACTAGAAAAGATGGTGCTGAATGCCCAGAATGGTTTTAATGGCCAAAAAGCATCATGGGAAATAGCTGGATGGGGGTTAGACCACAGGAGGCAGAGTAGTCCGAGTGAGTAGTCATGTGGTGTATTTACACATCAGCAGGGAATCAGTTGGTACAAGAGATGTCAAAGAAGAAAATGAACAACCAGTGAAGTAGGCAGAAAAATAACACCTAGACAATGTCAGTGGCAGATAGACATTTCAGCCATTTTTTTTTTGCCACAAACAGTCAGGTAAGTGAATTATGTGCTGTCTAATTTCACAGAGAGGAAAATGGCCTTAGGTGTAGCAAGGTCTGTAGTGTTGGAATGCAACACAGGAATTGCTAGAGCACTGGAGTGGACCTAGTTAGGGTTGCAAGGGTAAAAGTAGCAGTCTACTGGGTATATCTAAGAGGACTACAGCACAAGCCAGTTTGATGTACAGAAGCATTGGTGGGGCACAGATAAAGGTGAATCAAAGATGTTACTATTGGTACAAAAAAGGGGGTGGGATAGCTACGCAGTGATGCGCCACACTGAAACCAGGTCACCAGATCATTTTAGCACAATACTAAATGAAAGGGCAAATTCATTTATTTATTTATTTTCATCTATTTACCTGGAAATTCCAACTGGACACAGGTCCTTTTTCAGTGGAGGCCCAGGGAGAAAAGTGAACATATAAAATCAACTTTTGCTGATGTTGGGACTATCTGTCGCCAGAGCGTTCACTGCAGAGATGGGGAATCCTCCCATGTCTATATATCTATTTTTATATTTCTATATCTATAGCTCATATCTCTCTCTCTCTCTATATATATATATATATATATATATATATATATATATATATATATATATATATATATGTATGCGCATCTACTTCATATGATAGAAAGTTAATTTGATAGAAATTTATTTGACCAAGACCATAACACTGAAAGTTCAAAACACTGAAAACCCATTTGACTGAAACTCATAACACTGAAACATTACAGTAAAAGGTATATGCCCTTTTCACCACTGTAGTGCGATCCTGGAGTTAGTATATATAGTTAGGGTGGGGTGTTTAGGTAAATATTGTTTTCTGCAAAGAGTTATTCATTGCAGTTATAAGTATCCATGTGTATTTTTTAAAATGTATGAAGTATGTGGGCGGCTGTGCCCCCCACACCCCCCTAACTATATATACTAACTCCAGGATCGCACTACAGTGGGGAAAAGGGTATGTTGTTGTTTGTCTTTCGGCTTTTCCTGGTAAGGGGTCGCCACAGCGGAACTCCAGTCCGCTAATGATTGGGAGTAGATTTTTACGAAACGCCGAGGTGCCAGCTCGACGCCCAGCCTTCAACGAAGGCATGCCCATTTATGCATGCATGTCTTTCGAACGCTACCCAACTATGGGGAGGACATGCAGACTCCACACAGAAGGCACTCCCAAGCCCAGCCGAGAATCGAACGGGAGAATTTCTTGCTGTGAGGTAACACCGCTACCGCCGTACCACCGCGGCATCCACACAGTGGGGAAAAGGTATAATCCTTTTAATTTCATGTTTTAGTGTTATGAGTTTCAGTCAAATGGATTTTCAGTGTCGGCCAAATGAATTTCTATCAAATGAACTTTCTGTCATATGAAGTAGACCCATATATGTGTATATATATATATATATATATATATATATAAATACATGTGTGTGTGTGTGTGTATATATATATATATATATATATATATATATATATATATATATATATATATATATATATATATATACATACATATAGGTCTAGGACTATTCACTGAAAGCACATTTCACTGAAAGTCAAATGAATGTGCAGAAATCACTGAAAGCTCAATTCACTGAAAACTCAATTCACTGAAACACATTTCACTGAAAGTTATATATGGCCTTTTCCCCACTGTAGTGCGACCCTAGAGTTAGAATATATAGTAAGGGGGGGTGTGGGGGATGTAGCCCCCCACATAATTTGGATATATATTAAGTTTAGAAAAGAGTAATTTATTGAAATTGCAAGTATCCGTGTGTATAGGTCAAAATATTTAAAATAGGTGGGGGGCTATGCCCCCCCCACCTCACCAATGTGGGGGACAGTGCCCCCACCCTTACTATATATTCTAACTCCAGGGTTGCACTACAGTGGAGAAAAGGCCATATATAACTTTCAGTGAATTGTGTTTTCAGTGAATTGTGTTTTCAGTGAATTGAACTTTCAGTGAATTGTGCACAGTCAAATGTGTTTCAGTGAAATGTGCTTTCAGTGAATAGTCCTAGACTCATATATACATTCTATATGTATGTATGTATATATAGAGATCTGCTTCATTTCATTGAAAACTCATTTCACTAAAACTCATTTGATAGAAGTCTCATTTCACTGAAAATCAATTCCCTGAGCACAATTCACTGAAAACTCATTTGTCTGAAACTCATTTTGTCGAATGGTATATGCCCTCTTCTCCACTGTAGTGCGACCCTGGAGTTAGTATATATAGTAAGGGGGGCACGCATAGTTGAGTGGCTAGCCCCAATATAATGTGCAGTCTGTGATCTAGAAGATACTATACACCACAGCTGATGCGCAAAGCAGTTGATCTGTACAACCTTTCCCCAATAGGCACTATCTAGAGTATGTGCTGCTGCCCACAACTCTATTCTTGAGTGAGTTTGAGGTGGAAACACCCAGCATGTTTTTGGGAGGTGGAAGGAATCTCACAAAAACCCATGTAGAAGACACAAACTACACACAGGCATTGGCCAGAGGACAGGATCGAACCTTGTGCATGGGAGACAAACACCTTAACCATTATGCCAACCTTCTACTATGTTTAATTAAAAAACAAACACATTTGTAGTTGATGGGCTTATTTAGATGAGGAAACACAATTGCATTAAGTTTAGTTAGCCATTGCAATTCTTTAAATTCCAATTGATTAATTCCTGTTTCCATTAAAATGTTCTGGGATAAAATCAACCACATGGAAAATAAACTTTTTTAAAATTTCCAGAAACAGTAGAGAGCTTAAATTAGGGTATTTACTAAGCTTCCATTCTTAATAATATAGTTGTGCTCATAAATAAACATCTTTAAGCTCCTATTAGATTTTCTTATGTAAAATGACTATTTACCAGTTGCATTTGGATGTTTAATTGTAGAAGGTCACATTATGGTTGAGTAGTATTTGAGCATGGACGTTAAGCATAAAGGCAGATAAAATGACAAATCTAACTTGCTTGATAACCCCATGTTTTTCATTTTGGATCACCTGGAGTCATTGTTCAGGATCTATCTGTGTCTCTGGCTTGATTGCGATTTGTGACTCTTTCTCCTATATGACAAAAAAATGTAATAATGCTTTGTGCTTGATCTTCTAGACAGTTGTTAGTTCAGTTTAGCAAATGCTAACTTCTACTATACTGACATTTTTCCAACTCATTTTGTTGAATTATAAATACATGCACGTCATCAAACAGTTCAAAAATGTAGCCATTGATAGTAATAGCAGTCATACAATACCTTTCCCCAACTTTTTCCCCCACTTGGCCCCTTATACACAACCTGCCTGCTCTACTTTCCCAAGCTTCACACTAGTAACTCCACACCACTCATAGTTCATATTATTATTTGATGTTCTGATGAAAGTTATCACTTCAGCTTGGGAAAGAATTGTCTTCCTCAGAGCCTTTCTTACAGTAAAGACACTCCAAACCAGTGTCTTTATTACAGTGAGCCTACTTCTTACTTAATGCGTTTCCCATCCCAGAACTTGCCTTACATATAAAAAGACCTGTTTCAGCCCATAATTCCATTACTCACCCTGTATGATCTGGTTTGTGAACCTGCTATCTTAGAGGTTCCCTCTTCCCAGTAACATATGCCAAGCCCCCACAGGTATCAATGTGCCCAAATTTAGTGCCCTCTTATGCAAAGCTTGTGTGCCTTACAACTTTTGTCTCCCTCTTTGACCTTCTGTCACCACCCCCATCTGTACAGGTATTCCCTTTTGTCCCTTCCTAGATCTCCCAACATTCATCTTCACTTGAAGAACCTTAACAAGATTACCTTCCTTCTGATTTGCTCATTCCTACTATCTCTTGATTTTCTGCGTTCCTCTGTTTTGCACATCTGGCATCCACACCACTGTTTCCCTTACTGACCCTCACAACTATACATATCCTTCTTTCCCCCTCAATCCAGTCTGCTTTCTCTTCCAGAAACTCCACCAAATAATACTGTCCACACCCATTGTAATTCTATCATCTATTTGCTCTACCTACGTCTCGCCCCACACATTTTGTTAATGTCTACCAGCAGGCCATACTCTCCAGTTTGACTCAGCGAGCCATGAAGAGTGTCAGCAACTTTTGATTAACACCTGAGATGTAGTCCTCTATGCACATCATCTGCAAAGAAAAAAAATATTCTGGAACTGATTTTCTATTAATCTCTTTGAACATTCCATAGAGTAACTCTGAGAACAAATCCTTCTTTTATGCCTAAAGTGGTTTCAGAGTTTACTGTGAACAAGTTATATATCTACCTGTTTTCTAGCCAGAACCAAAGAATATGAGAGAAGTAATGTTACACACGCCAGATGTCCACAGGCAACTCATAAACTACACTGATAAGACAAAAACCTTCAAGAATTCTGATTAACTGTTTATTTTCTATAAAGTTAAGCAAAAGGGACTACCACTGTCAAAGCAGACAATTTCTAAATGGTTGTTGCATGATATTGCCTTTTTTTTACTCAAACCATAACAATTCACTTTCAGGCAAGGTCAAGGTCCATTCTAGCTGAACTTTGGCTACTTCTGTAGCTTTTTGGAAAGGAGAGGACTCTAGAAATGTACCAGAGGCAACAACTTGGACATGTGTGCATACTTTCACCTAGCACTATAAATTAGATTATCTCTGGGTTCAGAGAAGGCTTTACTAGGATTTTTCTCCATGTGCTCCTGGTCTCTGATCCTTCTTCCTCTTCCCTTTCATTCTAAGCTCTGGTATTCGACCCATATAGGTTAGACTATTGCAACAGTGATCTATTGATGCACATAAGTACAGCTGTGGAAGAAAACTTACCATAACAGTAGATGTTTAAGTAAGTCACTGTTGGCATTACTCCTTCTTTTATGTTTTATTCCAGGCTGTAGATATTTTTCCTTTACCCTTGTTAACAAATACTTAGTTGCAGGGCTCTGGCCTCCCTTATTTGGGGGCAAGAAAGCTCTGAGCATTTGGTGTCCTAACCACTGATTTTTATATCACTCGCCCTGAGCTGTTCAGTGGTTAGTACACGTGGAATGTAAGCTGGCCGGTTGTCATATCCTTGTCAGGTTATGACACATATAGCTTAGGCTACTCCAACAGTAATATAGTTGAACATCTGCTGTTATAGTAAGTTTACTTACATAATTGTACTTCCTCTGTAATAACCATAATGGCATGATTTTCAACTGTATTGGTTAACAGCATACTAGTTTTAAATTTGTCATTATTTGTATGTTCTTGTTCACAACAGGCATAATAACCTAAAGACCAAATAGGTGCATATTTTTCCTCCTTTCTTGTCTGACATTTAAGAAAATTCTATTTCTGAAAATTAAATGATAAGCCATTGTTCAGCTTTACATGAGCAATTGGTTGTTTGGGGATTTGGGGAATGAAATTGTCAAAATCTGTTGTGGAATTTTTCCATTCCTTACTAAAAGAATACAAGGCCTAAACAATATGTCTTAAATGGATTGACTCAAAGCCCTGTCACTATACTTGGTATCCTACAGACTGCTAAGATGTGACCTGTCTCTACCATACAAGGCATCCTGTGACCCAATACTGATGGATTTATTGCACATCAGCAAGTCAAATGGCACCAGAAAAACTCAGTCTAAGAATCTATTCCTCTTCTACAACATAAATGAAATGATTTGGACGGACAGGTATATCCCCCCGAGGATACTACTGCTCTGGAACAGACTCCCCATCCATGTAAAACAAAGCTTATCCCTGTTCATATACAAGATCAACTTGGATTTATAGGTGGGGAAAGAGAAAATTTATCCCAGAACTGTCCCGTGCACTACTAATGGACAGAGGTGCTTAAGGAAAACCTAACAATCTTTGCTCTACTCCTGGTTAATATATCCAACCACTACCTTACCATTTCAAACCTTCCCTTCCTCTCCTCTTAAACTTTCTGCCCTCTCTACTTGTACTCTCTCTCTCTCCTATATCTTTACCACCTCTACATTTCCTGTCACCTCCTCGTCTTCTGTCGTACTCCCCTATTCCCCCTCCATCCCACCACCTTAACTGTCCCTGCTAACTAAATTAAACCAAATTAAATTAAAATACTACAATTCTATTTATTTTTACTGGCTCTGTTAAATTGACTACTTAGGTTCATAGGTAAGTACTAAGCTAGCTGCCCATGCGGGCCATTTTAAGCCCAGCCAGTTGAAATAACATATCCCATTTGGTTGTAGATTGGCCTTACTCATCCCATGATCAATAATTATATTTTACCCTTAATGGAATAAATGGGATCATACCATAGATAATTTCATTGGGCCCATGCATGGGATAAACTTAAGTTGAATATATGTATCATTTGGGTTCCTATTACGTTGTCGAATGACAACAATGTCGAATGCTCAAAAGAGTGAAACCGCCTCATATCGAAGTTCGGATTGCGGGATTGCAGTACAGTGAAACCTGGAATATTTGCCCTTTCCTCACTGTAGTGCGATCTCGGGGTTGGTATATATATTTAGTGGGGGGTGTGGGGGGCACAGCCCTCCACAATAAAAGTTTCGATATTTGGCAGTTTCGCTCTTCTGAGCGTTCAAAATTGTTGTCATTCGACAATGTAATATGAACCCATATCATTTCTCTCAAGAATATATATTATGCTTAAAAAAAGAATCTATATTGTGCTTTGTATTGTTTCATTATTTTCAAGACTGTATCTCATGCTTTGTATTGTTTTCTTATCTGGAGTTTTTCTCAATGGGCTTCCACTAAAAAGGGGGCTTTTGCCCAAGCAGACCATCCCAATAAATAAATAAATAACATAAAATAAATTAAATAACACTAAACAGCATAGGTTAACTCAAGCACCAAAAGGGAACCTGACTAAGCTTAAAATGGCCTGCAACTAATAAATAAGTTGTCAATCAATCTAGCTTAAAAAGGCATTCTTAAGTAATTCCAATTTGCATACAAAAGTGTGTTCCCAATAAACTTAATCTACACTGGAAACAAAACAGGTGATAAAATAGCACCCACATCCAAAGCCATAACTAGGGTGGCACAAAGTGGGTAGCTACCTGGGTGCAGACTGTTAGGAAATGTGATCTGCAGGTACCAGTGGGGATATGAATGCATTACTGGCACTTATTTATGAAGCAGTAAGGGTATCACATCTTCATAAATTAATGCAGATGCATATTGTAGTCACAATTGTGATTGAACTTCATTGTGTGTTAGTACAGAACACCTAACCTTCCTTTGGAACTTTTAATGTCCTTACATTCACTGCTGTAGTATTCTTGACAGATGGAATTCCCTGCCGTTGAAGCCCAAATGACTGGCAAGAGTCCAGTAGGAAGTGGTGTAAGAGGAAGCACTTTGTCTCTCTTGATGAGTCCCTCACAGAAGAAACTGAACTCAAGGAAGTAGAGGGGTCCCCAAGTCTCCGCATGATGACACCTCCTTTGACGATCTTTTGGAGCTTCTTTGCCTGGACAGGGGCTGGAATGCTGAAGCCCCTTCTCTGGAGGAGTCACTGTTACTGAAGGACATTGGGGTGGACGCCCAGATTCTGGATCATTCTGCCTCCAGATGCACTTATCAACCTGGTGTCTGAGGGCATTGAAGAAACCTGATACAGTGGAACCAATCCCCAAGAAGCTGAATAATATCTTCTCCCCATCCAAGGATTGGCCTCACTGGGCTAAGGGTCTGGCTGTTGATGCAATTATGGTGGTAGCCACTATTAAAAGAACATTTTAGAGGAGAGTTCCTGAGTTCATCCCCCAAATGGGGAATCTCAGGCATTAGACCATTTGGGAAATAGCTCTTATACCTCTGCTACATTTGGTCTGAGGGATCTTAACTATCTTTCTCACTTGTTGAGATATCAGCATGATATAGTATCAGAAGTGTCAAGCAACATCAAGACACAATAGTCTCCAGGGGCCCAGAAGACTCTGGAAACTCAGTTTCCCACTCTGCAGACTTTTGCCAATGTCTCCATGAGGTTTATCTCCATTGCAGCTGACGGAATGTCCCAAACTGCTGGCACCAGCACTGCCATGCATCACCATGCATGGATGAGATTGTGCAACTTTGCAGACTGCTTTAAGGCATCCTTTATCAATGCCACCTTTGATGGCTCCTCATTTTTGGACCCAAGATTAAAGACACTTTGACTAAGAGCGAGCAAGATGGGAAAAAGCTGTCTGCCATCAGAGTACATTTTGCTACCCTTCAATGGATGCTTTAATGGAATCAGAAGGGGGGGCAAATGTCTCTTCTTCAGGAAGTCAAAGCAGTCTTTTTCTCTTCTTCAGGAAATCACAGCAGTCTTTTAGGATGTTCGTTTTGAAGGTTCTTCCCGTGCAGGGTTGTGGGGTAACCACAATGGACTTTTTCATCACAGCAAGGGTGGACTACAGAACTAGGGCTTCCACAGAGTATTCTCTGGGATGCTCTTTCAGCAACCCTGAAGGATTTTCCAGCTATCCTGCTCTGGAGGCAGTCAGGGGTCACTTGGCTATATACCTTGAAGCTTAGGAGACCATCATCTCGGCCACTTGGATGTTAATAGTCATATCCAGAGGCTATTCAGTTACATTTTTAGAAATTCCAAGTCTCAATTCCAAACATCTCCTAGACATTCAACCCCATTAGAGATGGAAGACAGCTGTAGAAATTCAGAAGCCACTGACATGTCAAGTCATCCTAGAGGTCCCAACAGACCAATGAGGATCTGGGATCTACTAGGTTTGTTTGGTACCAAAGAAGGACAAGGACTTCAGGCCACTCTTGGATTTGAGCAAACTAATACGTTTTTGTAAAATAGACCAAATTCTGGATGGTCAAAGTGCAGTCCATTCTACCTCTGCTGAGGAGTCACAACTGGATGTGCTCAATAAAACTCAAGGATAAATACCATCATATAAAGATAGAGAGGCATTCCAGGATATTGTTGCACTTCTGATGGGGAGATGATCATTACCAATTCAGGGCACTGACATTCGGTCTCAGCCCCCCCCCCCAGGTGTTTACCAAGTGTCTGCCAGTCATAGCAGCCTGGCTGCAGGGGTTTCAGGTCTTCCCTTACCTGGATGATTGCCTCCTCACTGTCCCACAAGAGCAGCCCTAATCTTGGTTAGGGGTACCTCACCCCAACAGTGTGGTTCCTTGGGGATTACTGTCAGTTATCAGAAATCAAGCCTACATCTCATCCAGACACTGGAATTTATAGACTGCCACTTATATACCGTATCCCAAATTGCCAAACGTCCAACTTCCAAAATAGCCAGCCTTCTGTCTCAGGCAGTATCTTTGCTTTCTTATGAAAAAAAAAACCAGCGCATGCAAGTTTTCAGATGTAAAATCTAAGATTTTAAATTCTCCTTTAAAAAGGAGCTTCTGCTACTCAGTTGCTCAAACAGTTTGATGAAAGAGGGGAAATTAATTCAGGTGGTTGCTAACGTTTTTCATCTTTGCGTTCGAAAATCTACGAAATTATCTAGCCCTTTTTCAAAACGGAAAACAAGCAACCCCAGCAAGCTTCTGGCAAGTAAAATTTTAAGAAAAAGTGATAGGAATTACAAAACAAACAGCAGGTAACCCCCCCCCCCCAGATAAAGGGGCAGAACACCAATGCAGAATGAGTATTTCAGTGGTGTTCCCCTTCCTCACACCTTCCCCTGCCGCTCCTCCAAATCTGTCCCAGACACTAGTTCTAAGTTTTCCCTTTGGCATCAGATTGTATCAGACAATTGGATTTGAGAGTTTTCAAGGGGATTACATATAGCCATGGGAGAGTCTTCCTCATTTTCAGAATGTTACCCCTTATCCTTCAAACCAGACTTACCTATTTCCTCTGGTCTAAACCCAAATGTATTCTTTGGAGATCATAGAGTCAGTGCCCCATGAGTAGTGAAGAAAAGGTTTGTATTCAATATTTTTTATACCAAAGAATGATACCTCCTTGTGATCAGTGCTTGACCTAGCCTTTCTCAACCTGTTTGTGAAAGTACCAAAGTTCAGTGTGTTAACTTTACAAAGTCTGTTACCTGTCATTCCTCATTCAAGCTTTCTAATAACACTTAAGTTTGAAAGATGCTTATCATCTCATTCCCATTGCCATATATTGTAGATGTTTCCTAAAGTCTTCTGGGTCTGGATCACATTGCCAATTTTATACATTACTCTTTTGATTTTCTACAGCTCTAAGGGTATTTACAAAGTATCTAGCTCCTATGATATCTCATTGCAGACTGCATGGCATTCACATATTTCTTTATTTAGACATCTTACTTATCTTTACATTCTTTTTCTAGGTGTCAAGATTCCCTTACATTGTTTACAAATCATCTTATTAACCTGGGTTATCCAATCAACAGTCAAAATTTATGCTTTCTTTTCACAGGATAGTCTTTTTAGGATGTCGTCAGGATTCTTACATAAGGCATTACAGACTCAGGAGAAAGTGAACATGTATCTAGAAATTTTCCTTAATATCTCCAATTAGTTTCAGACTTCAGCCAGAGGGTATCTCAAGAGTCTGGGCTTCGTGGCATCTAGGATTCCCATGATTCCTCTATACATAAGAAAAAATGCAATGATTCTTAAAGATTGTTTAAACCCAACATTCTCACCCACTGGATTTTCAGATTCTGGTATTGGGTTTTGTGAAGAGATGCTCTAGTCCTCCAGTGTGTCTCACTGTCTCTCTCTTTTCCAATCCCTGCTCAATCTGTAACAAAAGGGGTGTTGTATTTTGCATGGGTAGCTGTATCAATGGAGGTAAAAGTGCAGGTCTTTGGAACAAAGAGACAGACTAAAGCACATGAACCTGAAGGAGATGCTAGCTGTGATTCATGCTATATACATTTTCTGTGGTTCCCCAGGGCCTTTGAAGATGATTACAGACAACATTAGAGTGACGTCGTACCAAGTCTTACCCTCTGTGCTATGGAAGCTTAATAGGTCACAATTCAGCACTGATTAATCCCCCAGGTTTCCTATATTGTGTTAGAGAAAAATGTAGTGGTAGACAATCTGAGAAAGGCCAGGACAGACCCTCACAAATGGAAATCAAACAGGAAGTCTTCCAGGAATTAATGAAATTGTTAGAAACAGAGCACATCCATGTGTATATTTTCAAAACAACATAAAGAAATTTTGCTCTAAAATGCCTTGTAGGCAGTCCTGGAAAATCGATGCTTTTTCTTTCCTGTGGACTGTAGTGTTCCTTTATGAATTTCCACCTATTCCACTAATATCCAGAAGGACTTCCCCAGGGCCTTTGAAGATGATTACAGACAACATTAGAGTGACGTCGTACCAAGTCTTACCCTCTGTGCTATGGAAGCTTAATAGGTCACAATTCAGCACTGATTAATCCCGCAGGTTTCCTATATTGTGTTAGAGAAAAATGTAGTGGTAGACAATCTGAGAAAGGCCAGGACAGACCCTCACAAATGGAAATCAAACAGGAAGTCTTCCAGGAATTAATGAAATTGTTAGAAACAGAGCACATCCATGTGTATATTTTCAAAACAACATAAAGAAATTTTGCTCTAAAATGCCTTGTAGGCAGTCCTGGAAAATCGATGCTTTTTCTTTCCTGTGGACTGTAGTGTTCCTTTATGAATTTCCACCTATTCCACTAATATCCAAAAGGACTTCCCCAGGGCCTTTGAAGATGATTACAGACAACATTAGAGTGACGTCGTACCAAGTCTTACCCTCTGTGCTATGGAAGCTTAATAGGTCACAATTCAGCACTGATTAATCCCCCAGGTTTCCTATATTGTGTTAGAGAAAAATGTAGTGGTAGACAATCTGAGAAAGGCCAGGACAGACCCTCACAAATGGAAATCAAACAGGAAGTCTTCCAGGAATTAATGAAATTGTTAGAAACAGAGCACATCCATGTGTATATTTTCAAAACAACATAAAGAAATTTTGCTCTAAAATGCCTTGTAGGCAGTCCTGGAAAATCAATGCTTTTTCTTTCCTGTGGACTGTAGTGTTCCTTTATGAATTTCCACCTATTCCACTAATATCCAGAAGGACTCTTCAAAGATCATTGTGATAAATCCATTTTGGTCCAGGCCAGGGGAAACTGCCACAAGCTTCCTCACATATTGGATCTATTTAGTCAAGATGGAGAGATTGGTACACCCCATTCTGAAACAGCTACAACTGGCTGCTTGGATTATTTGGATACCTTTTAAGCATCTTGTTTCTGAGGCCATGCACTGGGTAGTAAAGTAGACCAGAAAACCTTCTACTAGGAAATCTAAAAGGAAAATATTTACTAGTTGGTACCACAGATAACCAGGGCCTAATCCAGGATTTTATACCACTGGTGATACAATATTTGTGTGACTATCCTCTTGCTTTCTTACTGTTCTCTCAAGGATACTCTGTTGTCCATTGCAGCATGTCTGCCCATGGGCCCTTCCCTTTCTTCTCAGTCATTTTTTATATTCAAGACAACCTAAGAAACAGGTGGCACTTTCTTGGGATGTTAACTTTGTGCTGAAAATGTTAGCTTTGTCTCACTTTGAATTGGCTCATTGGACTGCTTTATGGTTCATTACTTGGAAGACTGTATCACTTATTGTTCTAACATCTGCAAGATGAGTATCTGTGTTGGAAGGTCTCATGGTGGTAGAACTATATTTGGTTTTCCACAGAGATACTTTTACTTTAAGAAAAAAACTCTCATTCATGCCAAAAGTAGTTTCTGAGTTTACTTTGAATCAATCCATCAGTCACCCTGTATTCTTTTCTGACACTAAAAAAAAAGGAGAAAAGTTTATTCATACTCTTAATGTGCACCAGAACTAAGTCCTTTAGGAAGCTGAATGGATGTTTTTCTGCTATGAAGGGGCAAAGAAAAAACAACCCATGTCAAAATAGAGCACTCCAGGAAGGTTTGTCACTTGCTATTGCTTTTTGTTATTCCTACCATGGTAAAACACTTCCAGGCAGGGTCAAGGCATTCTCCTGGAGCCTTATTTTCTTGGCCAGCATATTTGAAAGGGGTGGACTCTGGAAGCAGTCTAGAGACAACTACTTGGTCCTCTGTACATACTTTTACAAGCCATTGCAAACTGGATTCCTTTTCCATGTCCAGGACAGGCTTTGCTATGACCATTCTCCAGGAAATCCTGGATTCTTATTCTTCCTCCCCCCACCCAAGCTGGTAATCTAAGCTAAAGGCTACTGCAGAAGTAGTATATGATGAACATACAACAGTTGTTTAAGTGCTATTACCGTAACAGTAGATAGGTGATTGTATTACTGCTGCAGTAGACACCTTCCCTCCATCCCACTTTCTGTACATAGTTTTTCTGGTTAAAAGTTTTGTAGTTATAATTTTTTTAAATCAGCACAGTAGCCCCTCTCTTCAGTAGTAAGAAAGACATGAGGATATTTGACACACAGGCTGTTGCTTTTTGTTTGGAGCTCGAACTGCAGCAGCCTGGGTGGAAACCCAGACTTTGGAAGACTGGCTAGCCATTGCATTCTAGGCAGAAAATAACCCATAAAGATGAAGTCAGCTGCAGCAGTGACATAATTGAACATGTGCTATTATAGTAAGAGTGCATGTTTATCATATTGATCCCTATTGCAGTAACCTTAGCTATATGGGTTTTATTCTGCAAACGACTTTACAGATGCTCAGTTTCCAAAGTTCCAGGGCACCTTCCATGCCCCCAAACTGCCAGGCAGCTCAAGCTGAGCTGACTAAAAAGACAAAATTTTGTACAAAGCCCTTCAGTGATTTATTGCCACTGAAAAGTGCACTCCTCTAAGGCTTTTGAGGATCAACAGTCAGGTTGTGCTTTCCTTTGCTGGGCAAGTAAGTTCCTTTTGGGGAGACAAATCTTCCATTTTCTTCACGTTGTTGAGTTTTATTGATTTCCTCTTCAGGAAAGTTATTTTAAAGCTAGGAGTATTGCATTTTAACAGACCATCTCGAGACTTTAATGTATTTTAAATGGAGCAGTCATTTTTTGTCAGTTTTAAAAGTAGTGTAATGTAATTGAAAAATTTTTTTCTGTGGAGAATTTTTTTTTTTGTGGTACTGGTATAGTGTTTTAAAGTGCTTTTTACTGACTTTTTTTCTGTCAGAAAAGTAACTTTTGTGGACTGGTAGTGTTTACTGCATTTGCTGCTTATCTCCCCTGGGAAAAGGCACCATTTTTGGCTTGACCATGGAACAGACTACCAGTCCCACTGTCGGGTTAGCCACATCCTCTCCAGATATTGGGTTCTCATCAGTAGGCAAAGGAGAGCTACTCTTGTCAGTCTTGGGTGAATGAACAGGGAAGGTTTCCCCTGTTGTGTCAGAATGCTATGCCCATCCCTGTGAAAGCAGCTGCTGCCATTAGTAACATGGTTGGCCCCATTTTTGCCTGCCAGAAAGAAACAGAAGACCAAGCATGTATCTACTCCTCCTCACATTTCTATCGATAGGAGTAGTTTACTGTGTCTCCAGGATTTAATCCATGCTATTGATCTTTCTTGTAAAGTATCTTTGGATAAAAGAAAGAGTGATTCCTCTTTTCCTGAAGAGATTCAAGATTCTGAATCTGAACAGGAAGATATAGGGATAGATACGTTTTTTTTTTTTTTTTTTTTTCAGATTTCTGATTCAGACTTCGAGGAAAGCTCAGTTTCTGATTCTCCCTGTGGGGGTTCTCATTCTCAGACTATTGCTAGAATGTGCCAGTGTTTTCAGTGGTAGAACACTGAGGTTTTTCGGTCCCTCAGAAAATACTATGAGCTGTTATACAATGAGTTTCCAGAACCTATACCCATTCCTCCTGTTCTTTCTGCTTTTGAAGATGTGTGTGTTACTACCAGAAGTTTTCCTGATAGTGAGACGCCTGCCACTAGAAAGGCAGATAGGACATATAAGTTCTTCAGTTTTTACAATTTGTATACACCATTCCGAAACCTGACCCAGCAGTTATAACATTAGTTGATCTCATTGCTGCTAACCACTTAATTTCAATTCTACTCTTTCTGAGGTTGGGAAAATTATTAATAGTTATGGGAAAAAAGTGTATACTTCTGCAACTTTGATTTTCTGAATTTTGAATTGTCAGGCTCACGTGTTATTTTGTTCTGACAAATTCTGAAAGTATGAGGAATGTTTTATCTGTAGTTTCTTCTTATGAGGAAAAATCTGCTTTAAATAACTTAGTATGTTAAGTTGTCTATCTCGCCTTCATTCTTGCTGGATGGGTTCGGAGCCGACCTCGGCTCCGACTCGGCCACTCTAAAAGCTCGAGAGTTGGTTCCACCGGCTCGAGGCTCCCCTTATATCCCACAATGCTAGGCGTGAGTTACCTCAGATCTCGTTTGCCGCTACAGCGATCGAGGTGTTGGTTTCTACCGGCTTCTTGGTGAGTAAACTTTCAGTAAAGTTAGTATACTTAAACCCCTTTATTTTTATTTTTAACTCTTGTCTCCCTTAGTTTAGTGGAATTCTAACCCTTTTTTCACAAAAATCCCGTTTCTTCCCCACAAGAACTTACAAGTTCTCCCCTGGGCCTTCAGGCCCTTTCTTCCATTCCCTAGTGGTGTGTGTGTGTTGCTTCTCTTAATTAAAACTATTGATAGTTGTTTTATTTTTGAGTTTAAAAATAAGATAAGGTGTAATCAGTGTGTTTGACTGAGTGTGTGTGATTACACTTTCTTGTTCTAAGATGTCCAAAGACACAAAGGTCTCAGGCTTCAAGAAGTGTGATGCGTGCTGTCAGAAAATGTCTCTGACAGACGGTCACACTTCTTGTGTCTACTGCCTGGGGCCTTTGCACCTGCAGGACTCCTGTGCTGTATGCCACGGCTTCAGTCCCAGGGTCCTGCAGGAAAGAAAGAACAAATTGATCCTAAGGGGTCTATTCAAGCCTGAGGATTCCCTCTCTGTCTCTGGGAAGCCCTCCAAGGCTTCTAGGTCCTCAGCTCCAGCTACTGAGCCGAGACCTAAGGCTACTAAACCTACGTCTGCATCGGCTCCGGCTGGAGCCGATGAGTCTACAGCTTCTGTGGTTCCCTCGGCTCCGGCTGGAGCCGAGGTATTAGAATTCCTTGTCGGCTCCGACCAGACCTTCGGAGCCGACATCTAGGAAGAGATCTAGGTCACCATCCCTTGGCTCCGTTCATTCAGCTCCAGCATCTCCTCTGCTGTCTGAACGGAGCCATAAATCTCACTCCTCTAGGTCATCGAGGCTGTCGGATCATGACCTTCAGAGGGTAGTGAGTCGACTTCTTAAGTCCGAGGCACTGGCCCAAATGCTTCAGAGCCCGACTCATCAGTCGATGCCTGCCCCTGTCCATCAATATGTTCCTCCTCCGACTCCGTTGAGCTCGGGCCGGGCGTTGAACCGAGACTGTGGTAGCGTCGGAGCCAATACAGATGTCTTCGGCTCCGTCGTCGGCTCCGATTTCTTCTTTCGAAGAATCTCGGCGCCGGACTTCCCTCGTCGGCTCCGAGGGGGTGGGTGGCATCGGGCCCTTGTCCGACCCCGCTCTTCCTCTCGGAGCTTGGCTGGTGAGTTCGGCTCCGACATCGGCCTCGGAGCCATCACTGTCGGTGCCGAGGGAGGTTCTCAGCTTCTCGGAGCGGGGACCTCTGGCTCTGCCTGACAGGGGTGCGTTCAAGATCATGCGGAGTGTGTTAGAACCTGGTTCTACTCCACAGTCGGCTCCGTCCGCCCCTCCCTCTACAGTGCCTCAGGTCAGGTCGACTCACTCCCTCATCCCGGACCGCAGAGAGCCAGCTCCTCAGGAACCCCCTGTGGGGATCTCATCCTCTTCCGAGGCCTCTCCTGATTTGGCAGAAGAGCCCCCTCGGAAGAGAAAGTGTAAGAGGAAACACATTGACTCACCTGAGTCCGTCACCTCTGACACAGATTTAGAGGATTCCGAGGGTTCCCCCCGTTCCCCTTCTGAAGATGTCTCTTTTGCAGACATTCTAGAAATCCTCAAACAGAGGGGAAATTGGCCAGCCCTCAACCCTTCGGAGGATGAATCTGTGTACCTTGAGGCGTTTGGCTCTAGTCCTTCTACCTCCTGGGTGTCTCCCCCCTTTGACCCCCTCATGCAGGTGGTAGCTAAAAAGGCATGGACGGCTCCTGATTCGGTGGACCCCACTCCCAGGAGACCCTCAAAATTCATAACGGCACCAGCAGACAAACAGTTTTTGACAAAAGGAGTCTCTGTGGATGCTATGGTGGTTGCTGCTGCCACTAAGAAGGAACTAGCTGATCCTTCAGTACCTGTCCATCCACCTAACAAGGAATCTAGGTCCATGGACAGGTACAGGAAGCGGATGTTCTCGTCAGCGACATTTGCAATGCGTTCGCTGAACTACCTATGCCATTTTACTCGTCTTCAAAGGGACTTGATCAAAGAAGCGAGTGACATGTTGAAGGATCCTACAGCTGCGGGTTTTCAAGATAAGATGAACACTCAGCTGGCTACCCTGAACTCCATAGCCAACTCCTCCATGCGCCTCCTTTCTTATGCGGCTGATGGAGCGAGCAGGGCCGCAGGGACAGGTGTGGCCTTACGTAGGCATGCCTGGATGTGGCTATGCAATTTTGCGGACCCCTTTAAAATGTCTTTCACTAATTCCCCATTCGATGGATCATCTCTCTTTGGTCCTCAAGTGAAAGAAACCTTGACTAGGTGTGAGACTGATGGCAAGACTCTTTCTGCCGTCGGAGTCCGTTTTTCTACTCCTTCTAGGCCTTACCCCAAAGGCCAGAAAAGTGGGAAAATGTGGTTCCGTAAACAATCTCAAGGGACTTCGCCTGACGCACAGAGTCGGTTCCCCGCCAGAGGCAGAGGCAGGAACAACAATGGTAGACGTCGCCCTAGAGGCAGGGGGGGTCCGCAGAACCAGGGCAATCGAGAAGCCTTCTCTGATAAGCCCTTTCAGCATCCCTGAGGTGTTGCCCGACTGCCCACCTTCGGAGGCAGTCGGGGGAAGATTGTCACTGTACCCAAAAGCCTGGCTATCCCTGACTCAAGACAAATGGGTACAGTCCATCATTTCCGAAGGCTATTCCATTCCCTTTCTTCGCATTCCAAACCAATCAAAAAAATCCCTTCCAGATGTTCCACCCGCTCAAAGGGATCTAGCGGCTTTGGAAATTTCAAAGCTGTTTGCGAAAAGAGCAATTCAGCCAGTTCCAGCAGACCAGCAAGGATCCGGAAGCTACTCAAGGTTCTTTTTAGTTCCAAAGAAAACAGGGGACTGGAGACCAATTTTGGATCTCAGTATCTTGAACAGATCAGTCAAGAAAACAAGATTTCGGATGGTCACGCTGCAGTCCATCCTTCCCCTATTGGGAAAAGGAAACTGGATGTGCTCTATAGACCTTCAGGATGCGTACTATCACATAAAAATGAACAGACGTTCCAGAAGATTCCTCCGCTTCAGGCTGGGAACCAGTCATTTTCAATTCAGGGCCCTGCCCTTTGGTCTCACCACTGCCCCGGTGTTTACCAAATGCATGGCAGTGGTAGCTTCTCACCTGAGACGACAAGGATTCCAGGTGTTTCCATATTTGGACGACTGGCTCCTCACAGCTCCCACCAAGCATCTCCTTCTGATGGCCAGGGATTACACTTTTCGCATTTGTCAAAAGTTAGGCATTTCAATAAATTGCGAAAAGTCTGTTTTGTCGCCTTGTCGTACTATTACCTTCATAGGCGCAAATCTAGACACAGTCGACATGTCTGCGAGACTAACAGATCAGAGAATAACAGACATACACAAACTGGTCTCATTCCTTTTCAACAACAACAGAATCAAAGCCAGGTTAGTTCTGAAAGTGTTGGGAATTATGGCGGCGGCCATACCTCTGCTTCCATTAGCCAGATTCCACATGAGAATCCTCCAATGGATGCTCTTTACACAATGGTCATACCAGCAACTTCCAATGTCCCACACCATTATGATCACGCAGGCGTGCAGAAATCATCTCATGTGGTGGATGTCTTCCCCTCAGCTCTTATTGGGAAGACCCTTTGTTCCTCCCCCTCCGGTTGCTACTCTGACAACGGACGCCTCCCTGATCGGGTGGGGGGGGCATTATCAGGGCAGGATGGTCCAGGGCACATGGCAACCAGACGAATGCCACTTGCACATAAATGTTCTGGAGATGAGAGCAGTGCTTTTAGCGTTGCAAGCCCTTCAAGACTCTCTTCCCTTGGGAACGATTGCAATCCAGACAGACAACATGTCTGTAGTGTGGTATATCAACAAACAAGGCGGAACCAGGTCCTACCCCCTGTGTCGAGAAGCACTCAGATTGTGGCAATGGGCGATTTCTTCTCAGTGGTTTCTGATAGCAACGCACATCCCCGGGAAGTCCAATCAAATCGCGGACAAGTTGAGCAGAGCTATCCTCATGCCTCACGAGTGGTCTCTGAAAGACTCTGTTGTGAGAGAAATTTTTCTCAAGTGGGGTCAGCCTTGCTGCGACCTTTTTGCTACTCCCCAAAACAGCAAGTGCAGAGATTATTTTACTCTATTCCCTTTACCAGGCCAGCCCAGCAGAGACGCTCTAGTCCAAGTTTGGCCCCGGGGACTTCTGTATGCATTTCCTCCCTTCCCACTAATCTCTCAAGTGATACAGAAAGCTATCGCTCAGAAGGCCTCGCTGATCCTCATTGCTCCTTACTGGCCTCGACAGGTGTGGTTCCCCTTTCTACATCAATTTCTATTGGAGCGACCTTGGCATCTGGACCTAGTTCCAGATCTTTTGATCCATCAGTCGGGTCAGTTTCATCGCTCCCTCCCTCTCTGAACCTCACTGCTTGGTTCCTCCAGTTCCAACCTTAGCCAGGCTTCCTCAATTATCTCACTCTGTTCGAGATATTTTGATAGCTTCCCATAAATCTTCCACTCGTAAGATTTATTTGAGTAAGTGGAAACGCTTCACATATTGGGCTCAAGGAAGGGACATAGATCCTTTCACTGCTTCCATCCAAATAGTCCTTGATTTTCTAGCTGAACTCTTCCATGCAGGTTCATCTCCTTCTACTCTTAAAGTTCAATTGGCAGCTATTTCTAACTTTCATGTGGGTATTTCTGAGTCTGCCTTAATGTCCCACAAGCTTTGCAAAGCCTTTTTGAAAGGAGTTTTCTTCTCAGACCTCCTATAAGAAATCCTCCTTCTCCTTGGGACCTAAATTTAGTTCTTACTTCTTTGATTCTTCCCCTTTCGAACCTGCAGCCTCCTGTTCTTTAAAATTGCTATCATGGAAGACTCTCTTTCTGGTAGCTATTACTTCAGCTAGAAGAGTTTCAGAACTTCATGCACTCAGCTGTCGACCTCCTTATCTATTGTTCCATAAGGACAGGGTATCCTTACGAACCAACCCGTCCTTTTTGCCTAAGGTAGTCTCGACGTCTAACCTAAATCAAAGCATTGACCTCCCTGTCTTTTTTCCAGAATATTCCAATAGGTCTGAACAAAAATTACACTGGCTAGATGTTCATCGTCAGTTGAGGTACTATTTGGATAGAACAAAACAATTCAGAAAATCTGATCAGCTGTTTGTCTCCTATGCAGAAGGCAGAAAGGGACTTTCAGTTTCAAAGGTATCATTATCTAAATGGCTAACATCTCTGATTTCCCTTGTTTATGAAATTAGACACCAAAAGCTGCCTAATAAACCTAAGGCCCATTCCACCAGAGCTTTGGCTACTTCTTTAGCCTTCCAAGACAGACTGCCTATTGACACCATTTGTGCAGCGGCTACTTGGGCTACTCCTCACACTTTCATTTCTCATTATAAGTTGGATTTAGCTTCTAGGCATAGAGCTAACTTTGGTTCCACTGTTCTCAGGAGTCTGTTCCATTAGGCCACCCGGGACAAGGTGCTAGGGACGCGGTCCCATCCAGCAAGAATGAAGGCGAGATAGACAACTTAACATATAGAAGTTATGTTCTTACCATAACGTTCCATGTTAGTTGTCTTCTTCTCGCCTTCTTCTTCGTCCCAGCCTCCTTCCCCCTGGCCTGGACAGACCTAGAGGAGTTGTGATTGTGACCTCTCTTTCTACCACCTCTTTTCTTAGGCATATGCTGTTGTGCATATTTCCTGGATCAGGATGTAGGTCACCCTTCTTTCTCCCTGGTTTTTAGAGGTGGACTTTGTTTATAGTTATTCTGATACTATTATAAGCTGGGGTTAGCTTACAAACGAGATCTGAGGTAACTCACGCCTAGCATTGTGGGATATAAGGGGAGCCTCGAGCCGGTGGAACCAACTCTCGAGCTTTTAGAGTGGCCGAGTCAGAGCCGAGGTCGGCTCCGAACCCATCCAGCAAGAAGAAGGCGAGAAGAAGACAACTAACATGGAACGTTATGGTAAGAACATAACTTCTATTTTTGTATCGCACAGGTTCCTACTTATTGTTTGCAATGTCTGTATTACTCTCTTGGTACTTCTCCCAGGGATGCGGCCACTTGTACTGTTATGAGGAGATTCGTATGGCTGTGTTCTCAGAACCTTCCTGCTGATGTTAAAAATTAGATTTTAAATTCTCCCTTGGATAGAGATTTAGTGTTGGCCCCACTGCTACAGAGTTGATCAAAAGGTGTGATGAAAGGGGCTAGCTGATCCAGAGAATCTCTAAGATTTTTCAGCCCTCATTTTCCAAATTATCCAAGGGATTTTCTATTTCCTCATCCAATTTTGGCAAAAAACAGAATAAACATTCTCAACAAAATTCAGGTGAACATACATATAAGAAGAAATGGCAAAGGGATTCTAAAAACAAGTCTCTAACCTCCCCAAACCAAGGACAGTCTAAAAAGTCTGACTGACTGTTCAAGAGACCCTGTGACCCCCTTCCACCCATCCCTGACTCAGACCCTTTTCTTCCAGAAAATATGAATCTCCATTTTGCTCTTTGGCAGCAGATTGTTTCAACAAATTGGTTCTAAAATCCTTCTTCAGTATTACAGATGGCAGTGGAAGGAAATTCCTTCTTTCTAGGGGATCATTCCTAATCCTCCAGCTCAGTCTTTCTTGTTTTCACCTGTTCTTCATCACATACTGTTCCAAGGAGTGATAGAACCAGTTCCTTTTTCCCAGTTGGGAAAGGGTTTTTATTCAAGAATGTTCTTTGTGCCAAAGAAAGAAAATGCTTGGAGACTAGTACTGGAGCTTTCTTTCCTAAACCTGTTTGTGATAGTGCCCAGATTCAAAATTATGTCACTTCATACATATTACCTCTTCTTCCTCTTTCAAGTTTCCTAGTAACACTAGACTTAAAAGATGATTACCAACACATCTCTGTTCATCCAGACAGCAGACGTTTCTTAAGGAATTCTGTGTCTGGATCACATTATCAGTTCCCTGCCTTACCCTTTGGACTATACACTGCACCAAGAGTGTTCACGAAGTGTCTAGCTCCAGTTATAGCTCATCTCAGGCTACAGAATATCTACATTTCCATATATAGACAGCTTGCTTATCTTTGCAGAACCTTTTTCAAAGTGTCAGAAATCTCTTTCTTGGGTGAGAGATCCCTTACACAAGCTGGGATTCCAAATAAACATTCACAAGTCTTTCTTGACTCCTTCACACAAGATTGTATTCCTGGGTTGTCAGCTACACACCTCAGTCTCAACAGCTTTTCTTCCATAAGGAATAAACAGGTCTTTATTTAGCTGTATTTCTAATATTCTCCATTCAAACTTCAGTCGGTGCAAGGCAATACCTCAGGATTTTCAGATTTATGGCATCGTTGATTTTCATGATACCTGTGGTAAGATGCCACAGAAAAAATACACAGTTGTATCTGAAATCTCTTTGGTCCCAGCATCCACACCCTTTATCTTTTCAAATCCCAGCACTGTGGTTTGTCAGAAGAGAAATCTTTTGGCAGAGACAACAGAAATCCTTAAATCTAGATCTCCCCATCTCATTCCCTACTCCAAAACAGTCAGTCACCCACCACAGACACGTCAGACTTTTCTTGGAGAGTAATTTTGGAGGAATCAAATTGCAGGGTGTGTGGGAAACCAAGGACAGAAGCAAGCACATAAATATCAAGGAGATGCTTGCCCTGATCAAGGCATTCAATTCTCTGAATCACCCTTGGTGTCAAGGATCTCTTCATGTGGTTACAGAAAATGCCACAGTCATGTGGTACATCTACAAGCAAAGAAGAACAAGTTTGTACCCCCTTTACAAACTAGTATAGATAGCTTTGGTTATAGCTTCACAGCACAGTCTTACTTTACAAGCTTACTACGTTCTGTCAGAGCAAAACTGTGTGGCAGACAAGCTGAGCAGGACCAGGATAGACCCTCATCAATAGAGAATAGATCAGAGGGTCTTCCAAGATTTGTGGGGAATTCCTCAAATAGACCTCTTTGCCTCCTCTCTAAACGATCAACTGGCAATATTCTGTTCCAGGACTCCATGCAAGAAGGCATGGAAGACAGATGTCTTTTCTTTTCCTTGAACAAGAATGTTCCTATATGCTTTTCCACCCTTTCCACTAATATCTAGGGCACTTCTGAAGATTCCGAAGGAATCTCCCAAGATGATTGTTGTGACTCCCTGCTGACCCAGGCAACCATGGTTCTCCTTCTTTTGGAAATGGCAAGGTCTATTACAAAAAGCTTCCTCACAACCTGGATCTACTTGCAAAAGAACAGGGGTGTTTTATATACCTTTCCATTAATCATCTTCAGTTGGCTACCTGAATGATGGGGTCTTTATTCCTTTTAGGCATCTGTTTACTTGGGATGTGCAGTAGGTACTAATGGAGGCAAGAAAGCCTGTAACTAGAAAATCATACATTAGCAAATTGAATAGCTTTTCTAGTTGGCGCCAGCAACATAACCGGCACCCATCCCATTCAGGCCCAGCTGTTCTCTGGTTTTACAATACTTTTGTAAGTTACTATCGTATGGTCTTTCTTATTCCTCTATCAAGGTACATTTATAGGCCATTTCAGCATATCTGCCCATGGATCCTTCTCTTTTAATGCAGTCTCATGTCAACATGTTCTTGGAAGGGGTTTTGCATGACAGGCCTCCAAGAAGACTGGTGGCCACTCTTTGGGATCTTAACTTTGTGTTAGAGAAGTTAACGCTTGCTCCATTTGAATCAGCTAATCTGTATGACTTGAGGTTCTTAACATTGAAAACATTTTTACTGATTGCACAGACCTCTGAAAGAAGGTTATCTGAGTTGCAAGATCTTATAATGAGTCAACCCTATCTTGTTTTCCATAGAGACAGGGTTTATTTGAAAACCAGTCCTTCTTTTATGCCTAAACTGGTATTCTAGTTTACTTTAAGCCAGATTATCCATCTCTCCCTTTTCTTTCCTTAACCTAAAAATGAGGGAAAAAGAAATGATACCCCATGCCTTGGACGTCCTCAGACAACTCAGATATTATACTGAACAGAACTAAATCTTTCAGATCTTTTGGAGAAATCATTCATTTATCATGAAGGTAAGAAGAAGGGACAAACTGTGTCAAAACAGATTATTTCAATATGGTTGTCTAAGGCTATTACATTTTGTTAAACTCACCATAACAAAACTATTCCAGGCAGGGTCAGTGTCCACTCTACCATGGCCTTGGCTTCATCTATGGCTTTTGGGAAAGGGTTGAACTGTAAACATTTTCTAGAATCTTCTACGTGGTCCTCTGTACATACCGTTACAAAGCCCTATAAGCTTGATTCTTTTCCTAATTCAAGATCAAGCTTTGCTAGGACAATTCTCCAGTGGCTTCTGGAGTCTTCTCCTTCCAACTCCTGCATTTAGTTAGCTAAGGTAATCTACCCATATAGCTAAGACAAATGCAGAAGTGGTCAATATGATGAACATAATACAGTTGTGTAAGTTGAACTTAGCATAACAGTAGATGTTCAACTGATCACTGCTGCAGTAGCTGCTGCCTCCCTCCACCCCACCCCACCCCCTTATGTTTTGGTATGTTTTTTTTTTTTATGCCAGGATGATGACATTTATTTTTTGTTCTTAGCATTGTCCTTTCAGGGTTCAGCCTTCCTCCCTCTGCTGGCAGGAAAGCTTTGAATGGCTTCATGCCCATACTTGTCAGCTTAGCTCGAGCTGCCTGACAGTTTGGGTGCATGGATTGTGCTCTGAAGCTTTGGAAGCTGGATAGCTGTTATATCCTTGGCAGGATATAAACCTGTATAGCTAAGGCTACTGCAGCAGTGATCATTCAAACATTTACTTTTATGGTAAGTTCAGCTTACACAACTGTACATTACACAGCTGCACTTTCTTCAGTACCTTTGGTGCAGCGGTAGCATTGTTGCCTCACAGCAGGAGGTTCTCCCGTTCGATTCTTGGCTGGAGCACCTTCTGTGTGGAGTCTGCATGTCCTCCCCGTGGTCGAGTGGCGTTCGAAAGACATGTGTAGAATGGGTGTGCCTTCGCTGAAGGTTGGGCGTCGAGCTGGCACCTCTGCACCCATAAAAAATCTACTGCCAATCATTAGCGGACCGGAGTTCCACTGTGGTGATCCCTAACCGGGAAAAGCCGAAAGAAGAACAAAGAACTTTCTTCAGTACTTTTGTGAATTGTTCAGTTCTTTCCTAGCATACACTGCAGTAAAGGTGCATCAGCCTTTTTAGCTAGTTTGCATCTGCATTCCCCCTTATCTTCTCTTTTTCAAGTTAGCTACTAAAGGGAATTTTGCATATTCGACCACAAAGAAATAAAATGACACCTGCTTGGGATTTCAAATTTGTACTAGAAAAGTTAACTCAGGCTTCCTTCGAACCTGCAGCTAGCTCTTCTCTAAAATGCTTATTCTGGAAGACTGTTTTGCTGGTAGCCTTAACTTGTGCTAGATTGGTATCTGAGTTACAGGTCCTTATGCCTGTTTAGCCTTTCCTTGGTTTTTGACCAGGATAAGGTGAGTCTTAGAAACAATCCTTATGCGTAAAGTAGTCCCTGAATTTATTCTTAATGAAATTATCCAGTTTCCTACCTTTTATCCTAATCCACAAAATAAGGGAAAGTGGATTCTTCACTGCTATCACGTACATAGATGCATGAGGTTTTATTTGTATAGAACTAAAGATTTTAGGACTACATATCAACTTTTGTATCTTATGGTGAAAAGAAAAAGGGACAGGAAATTTCTAAACAATTTCCAGATGTCTGTCTTTTTCTATTCAGTTCTGCTATTCTAATCATGGCAAAAATCTTCCTTAGAATATAAACACTCACAGTGCAAGAGTAGTTGCTACCTCTGGGGAATTTTAGAAGCATGTGAACTCTAAATCCGTGTTAGAAACTGATACTTGTTTTTTATATAAACATTTATCAAACATTACAAACTGGATTCTTTTTCAAGAGCCTGGACTAGATTCATTAGGGCTGTTCCTCAGGAAATTTTGTACCCTCATTTGTGAGAAATAGTGCCATATTGATCTTATGGAGAACATAGTAATGATGTGTAAGCAACTTACCATAATAGTAGCTGTTCATATAGATCATTGCTGCAGTACATATACTCTCCTTCCATACACTTACTGGACTGTCACTCAGACAAGGACTGGGTCCACTTTCCCCATGTATTTATCCTTTTGCTTACCCTTCTTGTGTATTATATAAATTGACATACAATTATAGTCTTCAGACTCCTGCCTCAATGGTAAGAAAGCGCTGAGTTTTAGCACATGTGTACTTCCTTCTTATACTAGCACTTCCTCTAATGATAAAGGAGAACATACTGTGTGCAGGAAAAGAACTTGAGCTTTGTAGGCCAGCTGAATAAATGCTTATCTTGGGAGATAAGTTCCTTTGATGAAGAATACTGCAGCAGTAGACTATTTAAACATCTACTGTTATAGTAAATTTCCTACAAAAGTGTACTGTCCTTGCATAAGATGATACCCTGGCAAGTCTAAGATGTATTACTAATCAGTCTAAGTGACATTCAAGGTTATCAGGTGGAAGAGAATAACAGTTTAACCTAACTTGCTGTCAAGAATTGCTTAACAGTTGTTTACCACATGATAATCATGACTTTTTGATGCCGCTGATAAACACTGTTTTCAATTTCTTATACCAAGTACACTTGGTGGGTTCAGTTCATTTAAATAAGACAAATAGGACAACATTAGTAAATAAGTCAATATAAAGAGAAATGCCAGTGGCCAGTTAAAGGGTATATTACAAACTTATGACAAGTGCCCATGATTTTTATGTCATGTGAGCAGCCCCTTTCCACATTTATATGTAATAAAATTAGAATAGTGCTTTTTATTGTCAGTAGTGAATAATTAGAATTTGAAAGTCCATTCCAAATTAATATCACATAGGCCATTATGGAAGTCAAAAAGAGTCTTACTGGTAACACCTTGTCTTTTTCCCTTGCAGTTGGGTCCATTCCATGAAAATATCACAGTTGTGGGATTGTTCATTTTAAAATGTTTCTCTTCAGACTAATTTTTGACTTTCCTAAGTATTCTTCTTTCTAATTTGCTTTTCTTCTTGCAGCAACCCAAAACAAATTTTCAACCTAAATCTGTTCCAGGAGGTAGCATCCAACTTTATTGCTGGCAGACGTACTTTAAATGCATCAGCTGCATTTAACAATTTTGCACACACTGCTCATGGAAATAGGATTGCAGGTGTAGGGGGCATAATGATCTATACATGGTCTATTACAGATGAGGATAGAGTTGAAGCTGGGCTTGCAACTTAAGTAAATATGTTATTAATTGCTTGGTTAATGTTATCTTGGGTATATTCTTCCCCTAAACCATGAATAATAGCACAGACTGTAATCTTCTTTCCATTTACAAGGTTACTGCTTTTTAAGAAGTTCATCTGCCTCATAATACCAGAAGCCATGGTATTATAATTATGTTATACGTTCATAGGTAAATCAGTCTACAGACTATTACATGACTAACCAATAACCAGAAAGTGACCAAAGGTGAGAAACAAACCCTCTAACTTGTGTCTGTGAGGTAAACACCTTAACTATTATGCCAACCAACCCCTCCTCTGCTTATAAAGAAGACAGTCTAGGATCAAATTAACTAAAGCATTTTTCTGGGGCAGTTAATATATTTTTGAGTTCTGAACATTGTTTTAATGATCAGAAATCATTGTGTGCAATGGAAAACTTTTTTTAATGCAGACATGATTAGTTTGGATAGTTCAAAACCAGCTACATTCAGTTCTTTACACTGTGAAGTGTTCTCAGTAATTGTAATTCAAAACTACTGAAGTGTATAGTCATTCAAAATGAGTCCGGAATGAGGAAGTTATAAACATTCTATAAATGGATAACAGTAACTGCATGTCACACAAGCAAAATGTTTTAACTTTGAAGCAGAGACCTCTGGGCTTTCTAATCATGTTTTCATACTCAAACTTCAACACTATTGCTATAGCATTTGAATTGCCTCTGATAGTAAATAAGTTGTGAATGTTTGATACACCTTTAAATCACATTGTGCAAACTTATTTCATTATTTTTTTATGTCTATTCATATAACTACTTTGTCTCGTGGTAATGAAATTTGAAGATTAAAAAAAAAATGGCAGAAATAATTTTTTCTCTGTGGAGCTGCACAGAGACTGAATTACAACAGTGTTGCTAACTTGCTTGCTCCCTCTCAAAGAACTGTTGTTAAGGTAAATACTTTACTCAAAACTGTGTTTTCTTGCTTTACATCCTGAAGAAAGTGTTTTCTTTTTTTCTGTTTAGGCGCTTCCGATACAATTAAAGAATTTTCATCATTTTCTTCACCTCTCTCATCCCCAATATTGCATAGCCTTGACGTGTAAGTCATAAAACTGAATGTTCTTTTATTAGAAGGGGTTTGTTGTATGTTTATCGCATGTTAATATATTCATTAGTAGATTTGATGGTTTTCTATAGATGCAACAACAGCTCTGTATAAAATGTACATGAAGAATATTATTTTGTACACTTTAGAGTCTATCAAACAGAAATGTTTGTCTCTGCTTAGCATTTTTTTTATTCAGAATTAACTGCTGTCTAGCTAGAAATGAAGAAGTGACACCTGGTTTCATTAAGCAAACTATAATTTCTGAAAATTATATTGATTCATTGTTATTGAATATCTATTTAGTGAAATCCCATAAAATGCTAAGAGCTAGTGATTATAAGAATGTAATATGTAGAACTGGTCACATAGCCTACAGATCTCTTTCTGTACAGCAACATACAGTATACCTATGCAAAACAGTTTGAAATACATGCAGCAGTTATGTTACACTACGGGGCCTATCTGAGTTTTATGTGAAATGCAAGTTTTTTTCTTACCAACATGGTTGTACTAACACAGGTTATGAAATTTTTAAAGCATTATACGTAAAATTACTATAAACTTTTTTGAGAGCTAGTAAAACTTTTTTAGGAAGTTCCTAATGCTACTGAAAATGCACATAAAACAACATTGTACTTAAGAGACAGCATCTTTCTTGTATTAAAATTCAGTACCACACAGGGCTATGGAGACAAAATGTGCACTGATGTGTTTCCCTGTTTTTTGTAACACCAGATGTCTTCATTTACTTTCACTTTTTCAGACTGGGCCTTATCATTGTGGAAGGATTTTTTGTGCACTAATGGTCCTTAAAGCTTTGTTGTCCAGAGTTTTATACTCTTGGTAGGATTTTCCTTTCCAATTTGGACTACATGGTGGTAACCAGACAAATTGCAGCCCAGAGTGCTCCCATCTGGGTTAATTTAAAGAATCAGAGAACCTCACCTAGAATAGTGATACTTGAACCCATCCCCTGAACCAGATAGTGCTCAGTGAGTGCTTACTCTCTGAATGACCAATTTAGCCTGTCCAGAATGAACCTCAAAAAGCTATGTGAAGCCATCATGTGAGCTAACCATCCATAAGACCGTTGGTGGTGATCAAGTGTGATGCCATTCAGGTGGTACACAGGGATGGGATAGATTAAGATGAATTAGGCCATGACAGTGACTCTGTCCTGGGATACAGAATGTCATTTTAGTTTTGAGGAAGAACTGAAGCTCGTCTTGGAGGTTGAAAAGTGCTAGCCAGATTTAATATGTCTACCTCTGTACGCAGCACTAGTCTTCACACCTTCCCCATTTCAAGTTTCCTATCCAGCCACCCCCTTTCTTCTTCTCTCAACACTATTCACCTCCATTCTTTAAATCCATACACTTGACATTCCCTACATTTATATTATGTGCTTGCAAAATTCTCCATAACATACTTACTGTAACTTGTAAAATGCACATCCCTAGCTTTATGTTGCAACCCATGCCTTTTTCCTCTGAGCTTTCAACTTTTACACTAACAACTGAAAATCAGCCTCACTGTATCCTATCCTTGCTAACACCACTTCCGTTTTAGATTCCTCAGCTTCTTTAATCTGAACTCTCAACACCCTAATATCCAAAATATCCCTAGAACAACTTGAGTAAGCTGGTTTCCTTCAAAAAATACACCAAATGTTTCTCCCTTCCTCTAAAATCTAAGTCTACATTTCTCCCTCAACAATTAACAATGCATATTTGTATATTAATCATTTTCTGCTACACCTTGTCTTCTGTTAACATACAGTTATCCTGACTGCATTACATAATTAACATTAACACACAGTTAAAATATGAACACTAAGTTTTTCATACTGCATTCCCATCTATGTTTAATCTCAAACCATTGTTTCTATATTTTAACAGTGTGTGCAGCAAACAGTTTAACACTTTCCTGTGCACTAATATTTCTTAAATGTGGAATCGGTGTTAGTGTTAACTTTCAAACATAAACACTGAAACTTTAATGCATTTTATTTAACTCATGGCACATGTATAGCCCCCCCCCCCCCGTTCATCTTCACAGGCACCCATCTGACAGAATAGCTGCCTTCCTTTATTTTACAGATCTTAATACTTTCAAGTCTATGTACTCTCTACTTAAATTGAGAAATGTCATCTATTTCAAATTTAATGTGTTAAATTGTGTGAAAATTGTGATCAGTATCTAACATATTCACAGTATCCACAATGCCTTCTCCTTTCATATGTCTTTCATTTCTGTTGTAATTTAAAATTGAGTAGTTCAATGCAAACATTTCTTGATTTGGTTTTTAAACAATATTAACCCGTTAATTTCTCCTTTCTTTCAGTCATTGTGCAAAGTTCAAGCAGTGTCTATATTCCTCATCTGACATTTGAATGTCCTCTCTTTAAATCACTTCCTGACTACTCAATAACTCCTTGAAAACCACCACTTCATCATTATCCATGAAGATCCAGCATATGCTGGGTCCACAACACCACTCTGTCCCAGATGACTAATACACCAAAGGCAAACTAGAAGGAAAAAACATGACAGCAGGTTTCAGAACATTCACTGATCCCACCTGCACACCTGCCTGTGTACCTTTCTGTTACTGGAGTGTCTCTGCATACCAGGATTAGTCAAGTTTCAATTCTCCCTCGCCCACTTACACATAGTTGATGTTAAGTTGTCAATCTCGCCTTCATTCTTGCTGGATGGGTTCGGAGCCAATCCTCGGCTCCGACTCGGCCAATACTAAAGCTCGAGAGCTAATTCCACCGGCTCGAGGCTCCCCTATATCCCACAATGCTAGGCGGTAACTACCCAGATCTTGTTTGCCGCTATAGCTGACGAGGTACATTTTCTACCGGCTCAGGCAGGTTAGTTACACTTTTTACCTTTAGGTACGTCTAATAACCCCTTTTTTATTTTTGATACATAACCTTTCAGTTTAATTTAAAGATTTAGATAAATCGACCCTGTTTGTCGAGCCCCCTTTTCCTTTTTTCCCTTATTCTAGGCCTTCGGCCCCTTCCCTCTCCCTAGTCCTTTACTAAATTAGTTTTTTGTAAGGGCTTGTGTGTGTGTGTGTGTGTTTGTGGCTTAACCTTAATAATTTATTTTAATATTTTTCTAAAGAGAGTGTCTGGAGTGTGTTTATGTGTGTTAGGCTCTCTTTTTTATTATGTCTAAAGACAAGGTCTCAGGCTTCAAGAAGTGTGACTCGTGCTGTCAGAAAATGTCTCTGACAGACGGTCACACTTCTTGTGTCTATTGCCTGGGGCCTTTGCACCTGCAGGACTCTTGTGCTTTTTGTCATGGGTTTAGCCCTAGAGTCCTGCAGGAATGCAAGAATAAGCTTATCTTGCGGGGCTTATTAAAGCCTGAAGGCCCCCCGACTCAGTCTGTGTCGGGGAAGCCTTCAAGAACTTCCAAACAGTCGGCTCCTGCTCCAGAGTCGACTGCTGAGAAGTCTAAGTCGGCTTCGACATCGGCTCCGGCTGGAGCCGATATTTCTAAGCCTCATACTGTTACCTCGGCTCCGGCTGGAGCCGAGGCTGATAAAACTTTGTCGGCTCTGATACCTTTATCGGAGCCACAATCGAGAAAGAGGTCCAGATCCCCCTCTATCGGATCCGTGCATTCGGCGCCAGGATCCCCTCTTCTTTCGGAACGAAGTCACAAAACTCATTCCTCACAGTCTTCCAGATTATCAGACCATGACTTGCAAAGGGTAGTGAGTAGACTTCTCAAGTCCAAGGCACTGGCCCAAATGCTGCATAGCCCGACTCACCAGTCAGTGGCTATTCCCGTTCCCCAATACATTCCTCCTCCGACTCCTTTGAATTCGGAGCCAAGGCTTGTTGGAGCCATGACTGTCTGTGCGTTGGATCCGATACCTTCCTTTTCGGCTCCGTCGTCTGCTCCGATCTCCTCTTTGGAGGGATCTCGGCGCCGAGCTTCCCTCGTTGGCTCCGAGGGGGCGAGTGGCATCGGACCCTTGTCCGACCCCGCTTTCCCTCTCGGGGCTTCAGCGTTGGTGAGTTCGGCTCCTACATCGGCTTCGGAGCCGTCTCTGTCGGTGCCGGGGGAGGTCCTTGTCTCTTCGGAGCGGGGGCCTCGGGCCTTGCCTGACAGGGGTGCCTTCGAGGTCATGCGGAGCGTGCTAGAACCAGGTTCTGCCCCACAGTCAGCTCCTTCAGCCCCTCTATCTACAGTGCCTGCGGTGATGTCTACTCACTCTCTTGTCTCAGACCGCAGAGAGCCAACTCCTCAAGATTCCCCATTGGGAATTTCCTCCTCTTCCGAGGCCTCTCCTGACCCTGCAGGAGATCCCACAAGGAAGAGGCAGTGCAAGAGGAAGCACATTGACTCCCCTGAGTCTATCACCTCTGACACTGACTTAGAGGAATCCGAAGGTTCCCCTCGATCCCCCTCTGAGGATGTCTCCTTTGCTGACATCCTTGAGATCCTGAAACAGAGGGGGAACTGGCCAGCCCTTAACCCTTCGGAGGATGAGTTAGTGTATCTTGAGGCGTTTGGTTCTCGCCCTTCTACCTCCTGGGTGTCCCCTCCCTTTGACCCCCTTATGGAAGTGGTGGCAAGGAAGGCTTGGACGGCTCCTGACTCAGTGGAACCCACCCCGAGGAGACCATCCAAATTTATTACTGCCCCCAGAGACAAAGATTTTTTATCCAAAGGTGTCCCTGTTGATGCCATGGTGGTGGCGGCGGCCACAAAAAAGGAGTTAGCTGATCCTTCGGTTCCTGTCCATCCTCCTAATAAGGAATCTAGGACCATGGACAGGTACGGCAAGCAGATGTTCTCATCAGCGACCTTTTCAATGCGGTCGCTGAACTACTTATGCCACTTCACTCGTCTCCAGAGAGATTTACTCAAGGATATGGGTGAACTGATAAAGGATCCTACAGCTGAGGAGTTCAAAGACACAATGAACTCCCAGTTGGCAACCCTAAATTCCATCGTTATCTCCTCCATGCGGCTGGTCTCATATGCAGCAGATGGGGCGAGTAGAGCTGCAGGCACAGGTGTTGCCTTACGACGTCACGCCTGGATGCGGCTATGCAACTTTGCGGACCCTTTCAAGGCGTCCTTCACCAATTCTCCCTTTGATGGATCATCCTTGTTTGGTCCACAGGTAAAGGATACATTGACCAGGTGCGAGGTAGAGGGTAAGACTCTCTCTGCTGTAGGAGTCCGTTTTTCTACCCCTTCTAGACCCTATCCCAAAGGTCAAAGGGGAGGAAAGATATGGTTCCGCAAACAATCCCAGGGAGTCTCATCTGACGCACAAGGCCGATTCCCCTCTAGAGGCAGAGGGGGGAATAATAATAGACGCCACCCTAGAGGCAGAGGAGGTCCGCAAAACCAGGGTAGCAGAGAAATGTTCTCTGACAAACCCTTTCAGCACCCCTGAGGGACTGCCCGGCTGTCCACCTTCGGAGGCAGTCGGGGGAAGGTTATCACTGTACCCAAAAGCCTGGCTTTCCCTTACTCAAGACAAATGGGTACAGTCGATCATATCCAAGGGTTACAAAATTCCCTTTACTCACATCCCAACCCAACCAAAAAGATCCCTTCCAGATGTTCCACCCGGTCTAAGGGAACAAGCAGCATTAGAAATTTCAAAGCTGCTATCAAAAAGAGCTATCCAATCAGTCCCGGCAGACCAGCAAGGATCCGGAATCTACTCCAAATTCTTTTTGGTACCAAAGAAAACAGGGGACTGGAGACCCATACTGGATCTCAGCTACTTAAACAAGTTTGTCAAGAAAACAAAATTCCGGATGGTCACGCTACAGTCCATTCTACCCTTCTTGGGTCAGGACAATTGGATGTGCTCGATAGATCTTCAGGACGCGTACTACCACATCAAAATGAACAGACGCTCCAGGAGATATCTCCGCTTCAGGCTGGGAGCCAGTCACTACCAGTTCAGGGTCCTGCCCTTTGGTCTCACTACAGCCCCCCGTGTGTTCACCAAATGCATGGCAGTGGTCGCGGCTCACTTGAGACGTCAAGGATTCCAGGTGTTTCCATATTTGGATGACTGGCTCCTTACTGCCACCACCAGACATCAGCTTCTCCTATCCAGGGACTTCACCATCCAATCTTGCCAAGCTCTAGGCATTTCGATAAATTTCGGAAAATCTGCTTTGTCGCCTTGTCAATCTATTGTCTTTATAGGCGCCACCTTAGACACACTGAATCTTTCAGCCAGACTCACAGAGCAGAGGGTGTCAGACATTCGGAACCAAGTTTCCCTTCTCTTACAATGCAACAAAGTCAAAGCCAGACTGGTTTTGAAGGTACTAGGACTCATGACAGCAGCTATTCCCCTTCTCCCCTTAGCTCTCTTTCACATGAGGATCCTCCAATGGATGCTGTTTACTCAATGGTCCTTTCAACAGCTCCCGATGTCCCATACCATATTGATAACTCAAGCATGCAAGAATCAACTGTCTTGGTGGATCACATCACCTCAACTTCTCCGAGGAAGACCCTTCACTCCCCCCCCCCCAGTCGCCACGTCGACAACAGACGCCTCCCTGATCGGGTGGGGGGGGCATTATCAGGGCAGGACAGTCCAGGGCACGTGGCAACCTTTCAAGTGCCACTTGCACATAAACATCTTAGAGATGAGAGCAGTGCTTTTAGCGTTGCAAGCCCTTCACGACTCTCTTCCCACTGGGACTATTGCATTTCAAACGGACAACATGTCCGTAGTGTGGTACATCAACAAACAAGGCGGAACCAGATCATACCCTTTATGTCGAGAGGCACTCAGACTTTGGCAATGGGCGATCTCTTCTCAGCATTTTCTGATAGCAACGCACATTCCCGGGAAATCCAACGTTATTGCAGACAAATTGAGCAGAGCAATTCTCATGCCCCACGAGTGGTCTCTAAAGAAATCAGTTCTAGAAGAAGTATTCCTAAGATGGGGCCAGCCTTGCTGCAATCTTTTTGCTACTCCCCAAAACAGCAAGTGTCATGACTTCTTCACTCTCTTCCTGTTACCAGGCCATCCCACCAGAGACGCTCTAGTCCACGATTGGCCCCGAGGACTTCTATATGCCTTTCCCCCCTTTCCACTGATATCTCAACTAATTCAGAAAGCCATCGCCTTGAGAGTGACAATGATCCTCATTGCCCCTTACTGGCCTCGACAGATATGGTTTCCCTTTCTTCATCATTACCTTTTGGAGCAGCCTTGGCATCTGGACCCAGTACCAGATCTGATAACCCACCAATCGGGTCGGCTGCACCAATCTCTGCCTTCTCTAAACCTCACAGCGTGGTTTCTCCGATTCCAACCTTAGCCAGGCTTCCCTCAATATCTCGCTCGGTCCGAGATATCTTGATAGCCTCTCATAAATCTTCTACCCGGAAGATTTATAGTAGCAAATGGAAACACTTTACCTTTTGGGCAACATCAAAAACATAGATCCCTTTACTGCACCTATCCAGTCTATTTTAGACTTTCTAGCAGAACTCTTTCATTTAGGATCTTCTGCATCAACCATTAGAGTTCAACTGGCTGCCATATCAAATTTTCATGTTGGTGTTTCAGAGTCTAGCATCATGGCTCACAAACTCTGTAAAGCCTTTTTAAGGGGTGTATTTCTTCTTAAACCTCCAATCAAAGATCCCCCGCCTCAATGGGAGGATTTGAACTTGGTTCTGGCATCTTTAATTCTTCCCCCCTTCGAGCCGGCGGCTTCATGTTCTCTGAAGTTGCTTTCTTGGAAGACACTTTTTCTGGTAGCTATAACTTCAGCGAGAAGGGTATCCGAACTCCATGCTCTGTGCAGTTGTCCTCCTTACTTAGTTTTTCAAAAAGATAGGGTATCCCTCCGTACTAATCCATCCTTTTTGCCTAAAATTTCTTCTCAAATAAACCTAAACCAAATTATTGATCTTCCTGTCTTTTTCCCTAACTATTCAAACAGGTCGGAACAAAAGCTACATTTTTTGGATGTTCATCGCCAACTTAGATATTACTTAGACAGGACTAAACAATTCAGGAAATCTGATCAATTGTTTCTGTCATATGCGGAAGGCAAATTGGGCCTTCCAGTTACTAAAGTATCCCTCTCTAGATGGCTCACCTCTACAGTTACCTTCATCTATGAGATCAGACATCAAAAACTACCCTCAAGACCTAGAGCTCATTCAACTAGGGCATTAGCTACATCCGTAGCTTTTCAGGATAGGCTGCCAATAGATTCAATTTCTGCAGCGGCCACCTGGGCTTCTCCTCATACATTCATTTCACATTACAAATTGGACATGGTTTCCAGAAGTCGTGCCAATTTTGGTTCCACTGTTCTCAAGAGTTTGTTCCGATAGGCCACCCGGGATAAGGTGCTAGGGACGTGGTCCCATCCAGCAAGAATGAAGGCGAGATTGACAACTTAACATTAAGAAGTTATGTACCTACCATAACGTTCCATGTTAGTTGTCTTCTTCTCGCCTTCTTTCTTGTGTCCCACCCTCCTTCCCCCAAGCCTGGACAGACTGACTGGAATTCATTTTGTGTTTTTCTTCCGAAAGTTGTCATTCCCACACGTTCTTCCACCTCTTCTATCCTTACTGAGGTCTGCCTTTCTTTTACGACAGATTGTTTTGAGGTGGGTTTCCCTACTCCATTCTATGGAGACTAGGATTGCTTGGTATAGCTATCAAACGAGATCTGAGTAGTTACCGCCTAGCATTGTGGGATATAGGGGAGCGTCGAGCCGGTGGAATTAGCTCTCGAGCTTTAGTATTGGCCGAGTCGGAGCCGAGGATCAGCTCCGAACCATCCAGCAAGAAAGAAGGCGAGAAGAAGACAACTAACATGGAACGTTATGGTAGGTACATAACTTCTTATTTTTTCTGCTGCTCCTTTGCTTTGTTGCTCCACTGTGTCTCTTATTGCCCCCAAAACAAGTCTTCTCTCTTGCTTTCCACTCCTTCATCTGCAACCCATTTAGAATGACCAGATATCCTCACATTTTCCGGATCTTGTTTCCTTTCTTAAGAAGTGAACAATCTCTTATCCCTTTATTGTCGCCTCCTACTCCTCTTTGTCAATCTCTTTAGTAGAAATAGGAATAGAACTAACTGTTCCCATGTACCACAATTACCAAACACTTCTCTGTTCATCCTTGCTTGCAGCTGGTCATCATGTCCACCAATTAGCTCCTCTCCTACACTAGCTTCTGTACGCATGGTGTTAGTCTCACACTTTAATGTTTGAGCTGCAGTCTCTTCAGCCACCTTGATAGGGCCAGGCATCACATTTTATCATAGGCATTGCTATGCCTTTCAGTCCACATAACCATTTCATAGTTTTATTATATTACAATATAAGCTTATTGCATCTTCTAGCATATATGTCTAATGTGTCTGCACTTTCCAAAGTTGCAAAATATAGCAGACCTACTGCAGCCCCAAACTAATTTGCTTTGCATGAGCTTGGGAAGAGTAATCTTCCAAAATGTAAACTCTTCTTCGCTACCTGAAAGCCTTTCCTCAGAGTTCTGTCTTGTCAGATATTCCTCACAATGATAATTATGTACTTTTATAGGAAAGCATCTCAAGTTTCTCATTTCCTGTTTTCCTTCTGACCCTATGAGCACAGTCAGTCTGTCATTCAAGATGTGGTATCTCTACTGCTCTGTTTTGGAGTCACTGCTCCAATAAATAAATGATGTATTTTCCATCTTCCCCTTCCCCAGCCTAGCAAAGTGCAAACTCTGTCTGCATTTTCTATTTTCCAGATGTTCACATTTGCCCATCCACATTTCAGAATCCTCTTTTAATAATTTAATTTAGGCTTCAGACTTGTCATTTACTTGCTGCAATCTCCCAGACTAATTTTCTTCACCTCCTACAATACACCGCTTCATCCATTTCACTTGCTAGACCTTCTATTTTTTTCACTCTTTGCCACCACTCTGTTATCAACCATTCCAGGCCATTTGGCCCATTCATTCCTCATCATGTTAGCTGTTAATATATTGAGGGCATCTGTACTGTTAATATGTGCTTTTTAACTTCAATTACAAGTCAGACTAACACGCAGGGTAACTGGGCAGTACCAGGCATTATTCAGTTTGTGCAGTACATGTACGGATCGATCAAGAAAAGTGAAAAGAAACGGATCATACTGACATGATTGCTTTAATATGAACAATCAACATGTAAAAGACTGAAAAGTTTTGATGAGCCGGCACAACATGATTATACATGCCTGTTTATGTGACTATGGCATCTGCCACAAAACTAGACACCTCTTTTTTGATAAGGACAGGCAACATTGTTTACTGTCAGTATAAATATATCAGAGTAGTATGTCTTCCAGCCACTGGGGATGCACAAGCCAGTGCATTTCTTTGTGACGGTCCCAAGCCCGGGTAAATGAGGAGGGTTGCATCAGGAAGGGCATCCGGCATAATATTTTGCCAAGTCATACATGCAGACAACAGTACAGAAATACATACTGGATCGGTCGAGGCTCGGGTTAATAACGACTGCCACCAGTACTGTTGGCCAACAGGGTGCTGGTGGAAATTAGGCTACTGTTGGCTGAAGGAGGAGAAGAGGGGGGAGGCATGCCCGAAGGCAGGTAAAGGTTAGGACTGTGATAGTCAGGGTCGGAACTTTGAATGTTGGCAGTATGACTGGTATAGGGAGAGAGCTAGCTGATATGATGGACCGAAGGAAGGTTGGTATATTGTGTGTGCAAGAGACCAGATGGAAGGGAAGCAAGGCTAGGTGTATCAGAGGTGGTTTCAAATTGTTTTATCATGGTGTGGATGGGAGGAGAAATGGCGTAGGCATTATCCTGAAGGAGCAGTATGCTAAGAGTGTTTTGGAGGTGAAAAGAGTGTCGGATGTTTATGAAGCTGGAAATTGATGGTGTAATGATGAATGTTGTTAAGTGCATATGCTCCACAAGTTGGGTGTGCGATGGATGAGAAAGAAAAATTTTGGAGATAGTTGGATGAAGTGGTAATGACTGTACCCAAGGGTGAGAGACTGGTGATTGGAGCAGATTTCAATGGGCATGTTGGTGAAGGGAACAGAGGGGATGAGGAAGTGATGAGTAGATATGGTGTTAAGCAAAGGAATGCAGAAGGGCAGATGGTAGTGGATTTTGCAAAAAGGATGGACATGGCTGTGATGAATACATATTTTAACAAGAGGGAGGAGCATAGGGTAACATACAAGAGTGGAGGAAGATGCACACAGATGGATTATATCTTATGTGGAAGGGCCAGTCTGAAGGAGATTGGAGACTGTAAAGTGGTGGCAGGGGAAAGTGTAGTTAGGCAGCATAGGATGGTGGTTTGTAGGATGACATTGGTGATCAAGAAGAGGAGGATGAGTGTGAGGGCAGCACCAAGGATCAAATGGTGGAAATTGAAAAAGGGTAATTGTGAGGTGATGTTCAGGGATGAGTTAAGTCAGGCACTGGGTGGCAGTGAAGAGTTACCGAATAGCTGGGTAACTACAGCAGAGCTAGTAAGAGAGATGGCTAGAAAGGTGCTTGGTGTGACATATGGAAAGAGGAAGGAGGACAAAGAGGGCCTGATGCTGGAGTGAAGAAGTACAGGAGAGTATACAGAGAAGAAGTGGGATTGTCAAAGAGATGAAGAAAGTAGACAAGTAGACAAGAGTATAAGGAGATGAGGTGCATGGCAAAGAGAGAGGTGGTGAAGGCTAAGGATAAGGCATATGAAGAGTTGTATAAAAGGCTGGACACTAAGGAGGGAGAAAAGGATCTGTACCGATTGCTACTAAACCAGCACAGCTCCTGATGCCAAACAGCAGGACTAAACGCCTCCCAAACACACGTATGCTTGTTCTGGAAGTCAAAGGCAAAAACAACAAGCTACTACTAAGCCAACACAGTTCCTAATTCCAAGCAGCCGAACTAAACACCTCCAATAAGCACAGTCAGAGAGGTGAAACTCATCAAAGATAAACTCAGCCAGATAGCCAAACTCACTGAAGCAGGTCTTTTTAAATTCCAAAGGGATAAGCAAACAAGACGCCAATAAACGAACAACTTCAATTTTATTAAGCACCACGATACTGCTTTTCGTCAGCGCCCTGCACCAACTTCTTCCGACTTTGAAAAATAACCCTCCAATTACCTTAAAGGAACAGGCACAAGTAGCTTCAATCTAACTAAAGTGTTCCTATCCCATAAACACACAATATAAAAAGTTGTATGTGATATAAAATATACAGCTGTAAAACTAATACTGTTCCTTACATAGCACTTAAATAATACAATCGAAAGTTAATTATATTATATTATAAAAGCACACTTACTTTGAACCAAATACGCATAATAACACTGACACATTAAAATAAATAAAAAGCATGCCATAATATTTCAAATATTGATAAAAAGACATTCCATCTACCAAATATGGTATAAAATATATATCAAGGTCACTCAGCCAGTCTTATGTCCAAGTCACACCTGATGTTATACCCCCCATGCATCATCTTTCCAAACTCCTCAGCTTAAGGACACAGCTGATAGATAACATACTATTGAGGCCGGGGTGATGGCAGGCTTCAAGTCCCAACTACCACATAAGCTCCTTCATTTCTAATTTCTGGGATTCAGTCCCCCCCCCCCAATTCACATAGTTCAACTGGTCAATGATCATAAATTTTTGTTTGGCATCAGGAGCTGTGCTGGTTTAGTAGCAGTTTGTTTTTTCTTGCCTTTGTTCTGTACCAATTAGCTAGACAGAGGGACCGAGCTAGTAAAGATGTGCAGCAGGTAAGGGTGATAAAGGATAATGAGGGAAACGTACTCACAAGCGAGGACAGTGTGTTGAGCAGATGGAAAGAGTACTTTGAGGGGTTGATGACTGAACAGAATGAGAGGGAGAGAAGGTTGGATGATGTGTGGATAGTGAATCATGAAGTGCAGTGGATTAGCAAGGAGGAAGTAAGGATAGCTATGAAGAGGATGAAGAACGGAAAGGCTGTTGGTCCAGATGACATACCTGTGGAAGCATGGAGGTGTTTAGGTGAAATGGCAGTGGAGTTTTTAACTAGATTGTTTAATGAAATCTTGGAAAGTGAAAGGATGCCTGAGGAATGGAGAAAGTGTTTTGGTACCGATTTTTAAGAATAAGGGTGATGTGCAGAGCTGTAGTAACTACAGAGGGATTAAACTGATCAGTCACAGCATGAAGTTATGGGAAAGAGTAGTGGAAGCTAGGTTAAGAAGGGAGGTGATGATTAGTGATCAGCAGTATGGTTTCATGCCAGGAAAGAGCACTACAGATGCGATGTTTGCTCTGAGAGTGTTGATGGAGAAGTACAGAGAAGGTCAGAAGGAGTTGCATTGTGTCTTTGTGGATTTAGAGAAAGCATATGACAGGGTGCCTAGAGAGGAGTTGTGGTATTGTATGAGGAAGTCGGGAGTGTCAGAGAAGTATGTAAGAGTGGTACAGGATATGTATGAGGGTTGTGTGACAGCGGTGAGGTCTGCGGTGGGAGTGACGGATACGTTTAAGGTGGAGGTGGGATTACATCAAGGATCAGCTCTGAGCCCTTTCTTATTTGCAATGGTGATGGACAGGTTGACAGACGAGATCAGACAGGTGTCCCCGTGGACTATGATGTTTGCAGATGACATTGTGATCTGTAGTGAGAGTAGGGAACAGGTGGAGGAGACCCTGGAGAGGTGGAGATATGCTCTAGAGAGAAGAGGAATGAAGCTCAGCAGGGCTAAGACAGAATATGTGTGTGTGAATGAGAGGGAGGATAGAGGAATGGTGAGGATGTAGGGAGTAGAGGTGGTGAAGATAGATGAGTTTAAGTACTTGGGATCAACAGTTCAGAGTAATGGTGAGTGTGGAAGAGAGGTGAAGAAGAGAGTACAGGCAGGATGGAGTGGGTGGAGAAGAGTGTCAGGAGTGATTTGTGGCAGACGAGTACCAGTAAGAGTGAAAGGGAAGGTCTACAAGAGGGTAGTGTGACCAGCTGTGTTATATAGGTTTGAGACAGTGGCATTGACAAAAAGGCAGGAGTTAGAGCTTGACGTGGCAGAGTTGAAGATGTTAAGATTTGCACTGGGTATGATGAGGATGGACAGGATTAGGAATAAGTATATTAGATGGTCAGCCCGGGTTGGATGATTTAGAGACAAAGCCAGAGAGGCAAGATTACGTTGGTTTGGACATGTGCTGAGGAGAGATGCAGAGTATATTGGGGAAAAAATGCTAAGGATGAAGCTGCCAGGTAACAGGAAAAGTGGAAGGCCAAAGATAAGGTTTATGGATGTGGTGAGAGAGGACATGCAGGTTGTTGGTGTGACAGAGCAAGATGCAGAGGACAGGAAGAAATGGAAACAGTTCCTCTGCTGTGGCGACCCCTAACGGGAGCAGCCGAAAGAAGAAGAGTATGTCTTCATGGGTTTATAGATTCATAGGTATACACTAGGCCAACAACCACCAGGGCCTTTATAAGCTTAGTTGTGTAACCCAACCCAATTGTGTCTCTATGTATCATGGGTATTTATTAAGAGGAAGTCTGTTAATTAGGAAGTTTCCAGAGTAAATAGTCTACACTGAGATTCGAACTCACACATATTCATGAAACATTCATATTAGCCTGTTGCTTAACAATTTGAGGTAAAGGACTTCAGTTATATGCTTAAAAATGTGTGTTTCCTGCTTTTAGAGAGAATCATTGTGTAGTCTTCCTGCTTGCTGTTGCTGGAACTTCTGCCAACATTTTGAAAATCAAAAGTCAAATGGCAAGCCAGTCTAGCCAGTTGAAAGAGAAATATGAACCCAGAAATGAAAGAGGTTTAGCAGCACGCAGACAAAATGGTAAATGGATGAGTAAACCCACAAAAAACAGTAATTCTGCATACAGATGTTAACTCTGTGAGTGTTTCTAGATCATAGAGCTAAAACTGTGTGAAATGTGAAAAACCTACCCAAGCTATAGTTTTCACTGTGTAATACCTTAAACCTCCTGTAATAGAGGTCCATAGGATATATGCAAATGAAAACAAGGTAATTTGCATATATCACATGACCCTATATTACAGGAGGTTTAAGATGTCACACAGTGAAAACTCTGGCTTGGCTAGGTTTTGCTTGTAGTTTTTACCAATTGATTTGTCTGTGTAGCCTTTTTACTTTTTGGTCTAGATCATAGAGACACACAGAATTGTCCAACAGCAGCAAAAAGATACTTATCAAGTTATCAAAGGACAATTCTGAAAACTTATCAGTGTGGATGGATGTTGTCTTAATACTCAAACTGTAAGACAGGAATATATTAGAGCACTTATTGCAGTGATACTGATGTTGACATTACATTACAGCAAATATATTGCCAGGAATCTCAAGGTATTTTAATCTGTCACACTGAAAGACAGGACATTATCAGAAATAACTTATAAATTCATTTGCAGTCCACCACCTCTTCAACTGCATGACGAGATTCTAAGAATTTGAACTGCAAGTTCAGCAGTCTCAGAGCTGATAAAGCCACAGTTTGTAACAGAATACAAATGGTACCCAATCTTTTAGCATTGATTTAATGTACAGAATGGTATGCTACTTGTATCTTCATCACATGCTTTAACAGCAAAATCACTGAAGTAAAGCATCATAAATTTAACTACCTCCCTTGTGTTTTTCAAGTGTGACTAAAATGAACTGTTCCAGTGAGTTTTCAAAATGTTGCATGATTTTAGCTGACATACATGAAGAAATAACATAGTGCCTGCCTTCTACATGGTCTGAACTGTAAAAAAAAAAGAAAAAAAAAAGAAAAATTGCATTGTAGAAAATGTCACTTTTTTCACCAATGGCATCCATTGTTTCTGTGCAGCTGTTTATAACTGCATATCATGTGATATGAAAAAGACCTCTGACTGCTAAAGTACATCTGCTGTGTCCAGTAACTACAAGAGACATTGATCATACTTTGCTCATGTCTTTCTCATCAAAGAAAAATTCCTAGATAAAAACTTAGAAAAAGCAACAAGTCCACAGTATCACAATTTATTCCAAAATTACACAGTGCTTTTGTCTACTCAGAACTTCATCAGACTGTGTTCTACCACTTAAAACAACGCTTTATATTCAAAGACATCTCATGACATGATGGAAGTACAGATACTCAAGCTCTCAGGATGCCCTTTGACTTCATGACTAGCTCCAGAAAATGCCAGAATAGTCTGTGGGTAAAATGGCGGCAGGTAGATCCGTAGTGGACATTGGGCACTCGGGGCAGGGTCAGTATCACAAGGTCTGGGGGGGGGGGAACAACTAAAAAAAAAATAATTAACAGAGACTCCAGCTTGGTTATTTTTAAGGTGACTGATAGACAAGAGGTAATTTTCCCTAATAAAGTGATGAAAGAATCTACTATGAATGATTTATTTAAGGATTCAGGTATGGACTGTCTTTTATCTGAAGTGCTGTCAGCACCTGTAAATCTGCTTAATGTTAATCAGGAAAATTCAACAAGAGGGAATACTTTTTCCCTCAATGAGTTATTTATATCTTTAGAGAAAGACTTATTGAAGTTAAAAAGACTTCAGTGTGGTACATGTTTCATTGAACAGACTATCTTGGTTAAATATGTACAAAGAGGTTTGTGTTTACTGAAATTATCATCATGGAAATAATATAGGGAGTCATTCTTGGATGAAATGAAGAATTTAAACCTAAAAATATGTTTAATGCATTGTGAATTGGTGATCTGTTATAATAAACAAGAAATGCAGATATTGCAGAAAAAGATCTGTGTGGCTTATACAGACTAAAAATATAGAACTTCTTCCATTAATTTTGAAGTTAAACTTTCCAGTATACAGTAGAAAGTTATAAACAAGTATGATGTAGACAAAAATGAGGAAATTAAAGAAATTTCAACATGACTGCAATGGCTATAATACTGCCAAAAATATGGTGTACAGAAATTGGATTCAGAGATTAATCACTCCAGTACTGTGAATTGGGCTAAGAGTGATATGAATGAGCCAGTATTAGAATGAAATGAGCAGCAGTAACAGCCTTTTTTTAAGCACATCAGGGAGGCAGCCAAGGAGATCTCAAAGACTAGCAAAACAGAAACAGAGTCTGGGACTCCAACAAACATATTATAAGCTGCAAAAGAAAAAGAATTACAATGTAAAGACGTTCAAGAGGAACAATCAGATAATAGAAGTATTTCATGAGGGATAGGAAAGAATGAGAACTTTTGTGGAATTAGCTGCATTATAACCAAAGCAACATCATTCATCCAACAGACCAAAGGAACAGTGGAACAACACACACAAACAGAACAGATAATGAAACTAAGTTGCTCAACTTATTTCTGTCATTAATAATCTGCATAAATATGTGCATAAATTAAATATGAAAATTAAATTAAATATCAAAATTGTATTGCAAGCACACAGTAAGCCAAGTTCTCCTAATATTTCTAATGTTTTTAAAAAACCTCATCTGTATATTCCTCCATTTTTATCACAACTAGCAATACATTTAAACATATCTGCAAAAGAAACTTTTTTTTTTTTTTTTTTAACTCTTAACTGTTGTTACAATCTAGCTAAAGAAGTGAATAATGGACTGGGTAAATTGTGTTCTAATGCTGAAATTAAAATATTAAAATATAAGAAGGAGGAGCCTTTATAGTGATGAATGCAGAAGATTATAAAAGAAAAATGCTTGACTTACTGTATAATAATAATAATAATGATTATAAAGAAGTCAATATTTTAGATGTGAGAAAAGCATTTCGATTAATCGATGCATTTATTTATGAACGGTTTAGGGAAGGGTTAATAAATGTATGATTAAATTATTTTCATATTGAAAATGTGAAAGCTTATTTGTGTTTATCCTTCCAAAGATTCATTAACAGGTTTCTGACCCTCCCCCCAATGAGGTCATTTGTGACTAGTAAGGGTTCAAAAAGCTATTTATATGGAAAAGCAAATTAATTTGGTGGATAAACAGAGCACATCTTATATTAGAGATTCTGCTGCTTTAGTTAGATATATTAGAAATATTAAAGTGTGACAATGACTTTTTTTTTGTTAGAACTGATGTTCAATCTTTCTTGTGCTATACCTAAAGGTTTAGTGATGGAAATGGTGAGAAGTGGTTTATATCAGTATCCAGATTTTACCTACTGAAAAATTAGATGTTTAATTGAAGTTTTGGATTTAATTTTAACATATAATTTTGTTATCTTTGAAGGTAAATTATTTAGACAACAATTGTTATATCGATGGGAGTGGTGATGGCCCCCAGCTGCATAAATTTATTGATAAGAAGATGGAAAAAAATGAATATTTTACATCTGAATTTATATTTATTAAGTTATATAAACAATGTATTGATCTTTTATATTATTTGATCAGGAAAAGAGAGAACTTAGGTGAATGTATATTTTATATGAACAGTATTAACATCTTTTTTTTAAATTTGCAAAGAGTTGTGATTTACAAAAGATAAGATATTGGATCTGTTTTTAATTAAAGAACATGGTCAAACTGAGGACAATGATTAATTGTAAATCTATTAGTAATAGTTCTTTGAATTTTTGTAGTCTGCATCCATACTGATTGAAAATGAATATTCTAAAAGGACAGATGGCAAGAACAAGTAAGTTAATGGGTGATGACATGAGATTTGAGGAAGAAATTATGGCATGAAGGAAACAATTTAAGAGGGGTTATCCAATGAGTTTAATAAACAAAAAAATTAACTTGTGAAAGATGAAAAGAATGACAACTATAATCCATAAATCTCTAGTATTACAACAGATACAAAAAAAACAAAGTAATATGAAAGAAGATATAAAGTGTTTCTGTGAAGCTAAATAATTGTTTGAATATTGAGGCTATTAGGAATATGTGTAATGATAGGAAAATTATTACAGCATTCTTCTGTCCAGCTAATAGTATTGCTAAAAATTAATTTATGTATCAAAAGAGATGGACTATGAAGAATTTATTAGATAAATGTAAGAAACCTGAAGTGATGAATGGAAGGATGGAAGTATTTGGGCATTATAATTACTGTGAATATATTATAACATGTGTCTTGTGTTAATTTTGAGCAATTATTATATGATACCAGGGTCATTTACATGCCAGTCCAAAAATATGATTTGTGTTGCCCTATGTACAGTATGCTCAGCATTTTATATCTGTAGAACATTAAGACCATTATGTAAATATATTTATGCAATAAGAATGAAAATTAAATTAATAAATTAGCAAAACATGTTAATAAATGTCAGGGTAGTAATTTTAAATTAAGAGTTTTGGAATCTGTAAAGAATGCAACTGAAGATAAGTTAGATTAGAGAGACTACATATTGCAGGTGAGATTAAATGCTTGCATGACACCAGGGTCAAATGATATGGAGAAATGTATTTATTTTATTTTTAAAGGAGGGGTCTAAAATACCATTAATCTTGGTTCATCAAGTGATTTTAACACATAAGATATTTATCATATAATGAGATGACTTTGCATATGAAGAGTTGTTTTAAGTAGTAGAACTCAGTCTGATGAGGTCCTGAATGGACAAAAATCCTAACTGTATAATTGTGGAATAAATTGTAATAGTGTGGACTTGCCGTTTTTTGAATGTTTTATTTTGTGAATTGCAATTTGCCATCCTTTGCTTGGATTTGCTTTTATGAAGGTTTAAAAATTCCTAGATAACTTAGTTATATACTGGCTGCAAAGTATTCAAGCACATATTTCCAATATGCTTTTATAAGAATCCTGCTTCCAAAGACTTTCTGACCTTCAACTACATTTTGCCTGAAAGACTATTTCTCTGCCCTACAAGGAAAGAAAACTATTGAGATGTCTGCTCACAAACAATCTGACTTGAGTGATACGAGTTCTTTCTTTTTTTTTTTTTTTGACTTTTTACAAAATAAGAAAGATCATGGCAGGAGAGGGGAAGTGACAAAATTAATACAAATTTCACAGGTTTTCATAAATTTTGCAGGAACATTTAGACAATCGGTAATCATTTTATTTGATTCAATTTACTATGTAAATTATTTTGCAAGTATTTTGGCTGTAAGCATGGTTATTTCCAGATGCAGTACTATGCTGGATATTGGCCAGGCAGGTTAGAAATACTAATTAACATGTTTCTTTGTCAGGATAATTGTCCACATAGGCATACTCATAGTAAGACAGAATTCCAGAACTGTTTCAGTGATAACAGTACACTGTTAATTATAACATTTGAATATTTGAAGTTTATATAGTAAAATTTTCTAGCTTTATAAATATGACAAATCCTGGATTCTACAAGAAAAGAAGGTTTTTGCTTACATATTTTGCATTTTAAAATGGAAAGCAAGTTTACTTGCAGTTATTATGGAAGACTAATGTTGTAAAATGTTAATTTGTTTTGTATTTTGGAGTACAAGGTTTGATTCCTTCCCTATCCATTTGCCTACTGTATATTGTGAGCAAGTCACATGAAAAGATAATGTTCTTTGGTTATGACTGAGAGGAGGCAATTGTGTTCAATTGGTTGGTTAACTTTAAGCTCTTATCCACATTACAAAACTAACCTTCCATCATGAAGCTTAACAACTTTGAAGGTTTGCTGCTAGCTTTAGTCATACTGTCATCACACATTTTAATGGAATTTCTTAAAAATATCATTCTAGTTACCTTCGTCTGTTGCCATACATCTATTGAACTCGTAAAATTCTGCATATTTTTCCAAAATCATTGAACAAATAATTAACTTAGTTTTTCTTTTTGTACATAACTCCTCCAAATCCAGAAAAACACACCTTGAATCTCTTCCACTTTTAAAAGCTGAAGCATCATTAGACTCACACCTGTTATCCTTTGTCTTCTTTTGTAAAGGAGCATAAAAGTCAACCCAACATCCCCTTCTTTCTTTGTTGCTCTTAGCCCTCATTCTTTTAAATGCTATAAGTTAGTTACAGGGAACTTAAAAATAAATTGGAACAAATTGATGTATTTCTGCAGTCTCAGTCCCTAAATTATTTTTATTTTATTAATTTATTTTACATTTGTTGACCGGGATAGTCCAACATGATACATGTCAATTTTCAGCGACTGCCTGGGAAGAAAAGCTCCAAATTTACTAACAGATAAAGACAAGTAAGTTACAGTATATGCACAAACATATTGTATTAGTATACAAGTTACAGTCTCGCATTTCAAGCCTGTGAAGAATACAGTTTATATTCAGAAATATATACAAATATGTTACAGTTTCTCTTATCAAACTTACAGGTGCAGCTATATACAGAGTATCTGCAGAGATGTTACAGTTTCTCTTTTCAAACCTTTTAGTATTTTTCTTCTTTCTGAATCCTAGATTAGAATGCATTCACATCTCCTCGTTAACTACTTCCTTGCTATAGTTATGTTTTGGACTGTAGACTAGGTCGGTCAAAGAACGTGCAGTGAAATACTAATTCTACACATAGCAAACTTTGGGATAAGCCACATGTGACTCAGTGTTTGATCCTACTTGGCTAGTAGCAAGTATCCCCTTGCAAAAAGGTACTTTTCTACACCTTGCAGTTGCCTATCTTCTATCCCTCTCTTTCCAGATAAAAGTTAAACAACTGATCTGAGACCCAAAACAGTGTGTCCCCTAATCAAAACACTTGTTTGACTATGCCTTGAACCTTCATAACTATAGTTTGCTCAATGCTAGAAGTCTAAATCTCAAAATGCACTCAATTGAGGCACTCCTTAAAATGGAGAACATCAATATCTGTGCAGTGACTGAGACCTGGTTCAAGGCTCCAGAGAGCACCCCTGCACTACCAGGCTATAACTCATACCACACTTTTCAGCCATGTAACCTGGACCAGAACACCAAAAGCGGAGGTGTGTCCATATTCATTAAGGATATCCACACCTCCAGGGTAGTTGCTCAGCATAATGCAGCTGAGGTTATCCAAGTGCAACTAACTCTGGTCAAATCTGCAATCCAAATTGTAGCTTGCTACAGATCACCCACCATGCCCCAGGATTCCCACTCTTCTTTTCTTGATGTACTGGAAAATATTAGGGTTCAACCAAACACCCTAATAATGGGCGATTTCAACTACCTCACCATTAACTGGGAAAGCTACTCATGTGCCAACTCCTTCGCTCAACGCTTTCTGGAATTCATAAACTCCAATGCCCTGGATCAACTTATCCACACCCCCACCAGGGGCAATAATATCCTAGATCTAGTCATTACTAACATGAGTGACCGATGTTCCACACCTGAAGTCAACACCTCATTGGTCCGATCCGACCATAAGCTAATTACCCTAGATATCCACATCCTGCTGCCCCCCCCCCCATTAAGGAAACCATGGTAAAAAAAATCTCCATAGCCAACTTCATGCTTCGTAAGACAGAAGTGGTGAACTTCATGACATCCATGCAGATGGACAATACAGTTACGACTACTGAATCCTACACAGTTGCACTTTATAAGCACTTACATGAGTGCATGGATCGTGCTATCCCAAACAGAACCAAGACGTTATCCTCCAAAAAAAGGAAGCCAATCTGGTGGTCCCCTGCCATAAACAAACTGTACAACAGAAGGAAGAAACTGTTGCAAAAGAGAGTAAAATCCCATGAGTAGGAGCTCCCTGGTCAGCCTCAGTAAGAAGCTGTGATCCCTGATAAAATACTCCAAAGCTAGTTATGAAAACAAAATTGCCACTGATTCTAAAGACAACCACAAAAGCATTCTATAGCTATGTCAAGAATCTCAATGGCAACACTCAGATCTGCTCTGGCACAATGGTACTAAATATACAGACCCAACTGATATTGCAGACATCCTGGCAGATAGGTTCAGTGCTAACTTTACCCCCCTCTCACCCCCTAAAGAGCCCATCTCTATACCAGAAGAATGCAAAGTTCCTGTAATCACGGCTGCACAGGTAAAAACCACACTCTCCAAAGCCAAGAACACAGCATCCATGGGACCAGACAACATCCCAGGCTGCGTTCTGCATGAACTACAGAACGAACTTGCACCCCACCTAAGTACCATGTTCAATCATAGCCTCACCTCAGGCTTTGTGCCTGCTGAATGGTGCACAGCAATGGTTATCCCACTCCACAAGGGGGGAGCCACCACGGACCCTGGGAACTACTGCCCTATTAGCCTAACGAGCCTAGTCTGCAAGGCCATGGAGCATATCATCATGGAACTTATAAACAAAGACACTGGTAATCTCCAAACTCTGGACCCCACCCAGTTCGGGTTTGTAAACGGCAGATCATGTCTCCTAAACCTGATAGACTTCTTTGAAGCAGTCACCAAAGCCGTAGACAAGGGTAAGATGGTTCACACAGCCTATCTAGATCTTGCCAAGGCTTTCGACACCATCCCCCACTCTGGAATTATAGATAAACTCACTAAACTAGGTATAAATCTGTTAGGAAAATGCATAATAGCAATGTGCATGCTTAGTACATTAAAGGCTTAAAAGGGTTAATACATTTATTCTGTTCATACTGCATGAATCTGCACAGCTGTTAGAAACATAATAAAAGACACTTTATTCTGCTTATGCAATGAAAATATGTGCAGCTACCGGAAACTTAATAAGAGACATTCTATTTCTGCTTATGCCATGAGAAAATGTGCAGCTGCTAGAAGTCTTGATAAAGAAAACAATAGATGTTTGAAAGCTTAAACTATAGTCAGCACTACTTGTACCAAAGCTAGAAATGTACCTTGAATCTAGACAAAATGTATTGCATGTATTAGAATTGTACAATGGAAGAATTGAAAGACAAGGTGGGCTAAAATAAGCCCAAGGCCAGGTTGTTTTTTTCAAATGTTTTTGCAAGACAGCAATAATCTGACCATGTCAGCTATAAGCCTGGTAACATTTTCTGTGTAACATACAGAAGGCTGTGTCCAACTATGTCAGCAGTAAATTAGTAACATTTTCTGTGTGACATGAAGAGAACTATATAAGAATAATATACTGACCACCAGAAAGTTAGACAAACCTTGTACCTACATGCTTTGTCTCCTTGCTGCAAGTACTAAAGGGTGCCTTGCTTGAACCTAACGTGTATTGATCTTTGAAATGTTTCCTTTTACAGATTGGTCCTTCTGACCGGAACCCTCTCTTCGCCTCGGATCAGACGGCCAGGTGGCTGAAACCGTACGGAGAAGAAACCAAATCGGTTCTTCTTATATGAAAAGTCCTCTGACTGAATTGTCGTCAAAAGAGGCCAGCCACTTTCTGATCTGTGACTGAAGGACGGGTCTCCGCGAATCGGTGCTCAATCATGTGGGCTCAGGTAAGGTGAATCTACTTTTTTCTGTTTTCTGTTTCAGATCAGGGACTAGATGTGTATTGTTTTTTATCAGATTGTATTTTTCTTACAGTCAGGGATAAAAAAAAAAAAAAGAGTACTGTCTTGTCATAGATCAGGAGATACAGAATAGGTAGGCAGTCATTCTGAAGAGACTATAACAAAATAATTAAGAGAAGTTACGTAACAATCAAAGGTAAAATAAAATGGGTAATAATTGCACAAAAACACCCCAGAGCCCGCCGTTAACGGAAGACACAAAATATATGCAGTCGCAACGCGCCGATAATATTAGATATTTTTCAAAATGGGTTAATAAATATGAATTTGATGGAAAATTAGAAAAATCCTCGCTTATCAAACTTATCAAACAACTCAAAAATGATTCCAAGGGTCAAGTAAAAAAGCAACGGCGGTTAGGAATTCCTCAAGCACACAGGTGGCTGGAGGAAGTAAACCATAGGGACCAAAGGAACAAAGATTCAAAAGCAATGTTTTAGATAAGGAGGATAATAACTTAGTAATAGCATCAGCACCTCCGCCTCCCTTACCAGAATATGAAGCGAGTGAACAGGTTAGTCCAACCCCACTATATCCTGTGGTCAGTGAAGATAGAGGTATTATAAAACTAAAACTAACTAAAATCAGAGATCCCATCGGGACCAGGTCCCGAACAAAGGCAAATAATTCAGAAGAAGATATTGAGTAATGGCAAATAGTTAAGAATTCACGACCTATAGGAGAAGAAGAAATATGCCCGCTTATAGAAGTACCTAATCCTCAGGCAGGTCAGGACAATCAGGACCCAACTATCTTAGTATATAGACCTTGGACTCCGGAAGATATCCGGAAAGCCACTGAGGGAATTCCCCATCCGAAGATTAATTTTAGAAAATTCTCAGAAGACTTTCAAGGAATGAGGTTAAGTTATAACTTAAACAGAGAAGAAGTAGAAAAGTAGTTAGACAAATTGTAGGGCCAGATTGGTACATGATTTGTGGCAACTGGAACCCTCGTGATGCTGCACAAAGACCCCTCCCACATAGCAGCGCAGAATTAGACACAAGAGTAAAAGGTCTTACAGACCGCATCTCTGAAAAATGGAAACCTAGGGCAGACTGGACTTGCATTAATCAATGCATCCAACAAGAGGTGAAACAATTGACCGGTACTATGCCAGATTGTTAGAATGTTTTAATAACCACTGTGGAATGCAGGTTCCTGAAGATCAAACACAAGATTCCCCATATGAACAGCAATTAAAGAATGCATTTTTAAAAGGCAGTAGTGCACCTATAAGCAGTTTTATTACAAAACACATGGTAGACCATCGTACCAGCAGGTTACAATCATTACTTGAATATGCTAGACATCCGAAAGGCATTTTAATAGCAAAAAGAAAAAGAAAGCTCAAGTATTTTCTGTAGAAGATGGAGCAGAAGTTTATGTAGTGCAGTCTGGGAAAAAGGGCAAGAAAAATGCACAGGGAAACAAGCAGTCTGATCAGCGATCAGAGGACTTTGAAGGGCATAAGAAAAGGGGAGAATGTTTTAAATGTGGTAAAAAAATGGACATTTGGCAAGGGATTGCAGAAAAAATAAGAAGGCAACAATGGAAGACAAGGAGGATGAGGACTGACTATATGATAGTCAAGAATCACCAGAAGGGGCTAGTAAAGAAAGGACAAATGAGAATGTGAAAGAGGGAGTAGAGGAAGTGCAGGAAGTTAGTGACAATGAAGAAAACGAAATATTAGATCTAGCTTTGTTGAGCCTGGAACTCTATTTAGCAGACACAAAACCAGAAGTTACACTCTTGGTAGAAGGAAGGGAGGACAAATTTTTGTGTAATTCAGGGGCATCACGGACCCTGATACACCCCTCCAAACTACCAGAAAACATAGAATCACCTGATTACATACTGGTCAATGCAGCTAATGGACAGCTGTATCGGGAGCCTCTCTCCCATAACATTGCAATAACTGATCCAGTTTCAGGATTAACACAGAAAAGCAAAATTTTAGTTTCTGCAAAATGCCCAGTAAATCTCTTGGGCAGAGACCTCATGCAGATATTTGGTATAGCAGTAGTCCCAACCATGCAGGGTATGGAAACACAGCGACAAAATAATACCTTTGCGGTGCAATCGGAGGGTGAAATGTTTTACTGGTACAGCCAGGACTTGGTTACGACTGGTCCAGGGACTGTGACCGAGGAACTAATGAGCATAGCCATCAGTAAGTTTCCCTCCCTTGACATTGACAAGCAACACCTGTTGCACTGTACCCTGTATTTTTGTAACACACCAGGACCTGATAAGGAATATGAGAAAGAATTATTTAAGAATCATACAAATAGATTGATGCTGCGTAACCTGTACTGGGACACAGAAGGGAACAGTGTAGCCAGCTGTTCACTGCCCCAGGAGTTTTTTGCACTTTATAAATCTAATCGATTACCACATGTTAGTTTAACTAAAAACAAAAATATAAAATGGGCAGACCTAGGAGAAAAAGCCATGAGATGGGAGAAACAGACAGAACTAGAACTGTCAGGACAGGGGGTACAAGTACAAAAATTTAATTGGATAACTCAGACCAACCCAGCTGTGCACTTACAATCTAGCAAATACAGCTGATGGACACTAATATTAAAGGAGGAAGAAAACGCCTTGCGAGGTATACCAGAGACTCTCTGGTCAACAGGGAAATCAGATGTAGGACTCATTCGTACAGCGGGGCCAGTCACTATCACGCCAAAGTCAGCATTCAGACCACAAAAAAGACAGTATCCCTTAAGAAAAGATGCAGAGGCAGGGATAAAGCCTATTATAGCATCCTTACTTAAATGAGGGATACTAATGGAATCTCCCGATTCACCATGTAACACACCCTTATTTCCAGTTAAAAAAGCCAATGGAGAATGGCATATGGTCCAGGATTTGCAAGCTGTAGATGACGCAGTAATACCAAGGGCACCCATAGTGCCAGATCCACACACCCTGTTGAATGACTTAAAACCTCAACAAAAGTACTTTTCTGTGGTAGACATTAGCAGCGCATTCTTTTCAATACCGATACACCCTGATAGCCAGTATTGGTTTGCATTTACATTTCAGGGATAAAGATATACATATGCATGCCTACCACAGGGATATTGTGAAAGTCCAACGATATTCTCACAAGAAATGGCAAGCAACTTGGCGGGATTCAACCCACCAAGAGGTAGCTAGGTTTTACTTTACATTGATGACATTCTGCTGGCGGCCCCCACCCAGCAGGATTGTAAGGAAGATACCATAGCACTTCTATGATTTTTAGCTGCTGAGGGACATAAGGTAAACAAAGACAAACTGCAGCTCTGGAAAAAACAGGTTAAATACCTAGGATATGTAATATCCAAGGAAGGTAGAACATTAGATGAGGACAGAAAAGTAGCAATTTTACAAGCAACAAAACCCACTGCCAAGAAGGAAATTATGTCCTTCCTGGGTACAACTAATTTTTGCCGAAGCTGAATTCCAAACTATGCTTTGGAATCAGCACCCTTAACTGACCTTTTATATAAGACGCCTATGGCAGCGCAGGATTTGTTACAATGGACACCAGAGGCAGAGTCTGCATTTTGTAAACTAAAGCAGTTAATAGCGTCCTCACTAGTTCTGGGATTGCCAAACTATCATAAACGTTTTTTCCAGAATGTAGATTGCAAGCAGGGTTACATGACATCAGTATTAACACAACAGCATGAGGATAAGCAACACCCCATCGCTTACTATTTATCACAAATGGACCCAGTGGCATGATCCTTACCCCACTATGTACAAGCAGTAGTTGCAGCTGCAATGGCAGTGCAGGCTTCAGCCTCAGTAGTCTTGTTCCACCCTCTCACTTTGAGAGTGCCCCATGCAGTTGCGATCATTTTACTGCAAGAAAAAGTGGCATATCTCTCCCCTGCTAGGCATCTTTCCTGCATGACTATATTGTTGAGCCAACCTCACATGACAATTGAACGATGTACAACTATGAACCCTTCTACGCTGCTCCCAACCCCTGCAGATGGCACACCCCACTGCTGCCTGCAGGTAATTGAGCAAAAGACCCTACCTAGAAAAGATCTCACGGACGTCCCCTTGGACAATGCCGAGGTGACATATTACATGGATGGCTCGTGCAAAAGGGGTCCTTCAGGAAAAAACCTAGTAGGGTATGCAGTAGTCTCTGATACTGAAATTGTAGAAGCAAAATCTTTACCACACTATTTATCTGCACAGGCAGCAGAATTGATTGCCCTGACATGGGCATGTACCCTAGCAAAGGGTAAATGTGTAAACATCTTTACTGACATCCAGTACGCTTTTTCCACTGTACATTTGTTTGCACAACAGTGGAAAACTGAGGAATGATAACATCTACTGGCAAACCTATAAATCATGCACAGTTTATTTTAGATCTTTTAGAATCTATTCAGTTACCTCAGAAAGTGGCCATTTGCAAATGTACAGCTCACACCAAGCAACAGGATAGGATTTCAAAAGGTAATGCGAGAGCTGATACAGCTGCAAAACAAGCGGCCACAGAAGTATTTCTTTTAAATAAGGAATTGCAACCATCTGAAACCTTAGATCTAGACATGTCAAAAACAATGCAGACACTCACTACGCAAGCTGAAAAACAGCGATGGATAAAAAAACGAGGAGCAATCCTCGAAAAATGGCTGTACATCTCTAAAGAAAGAAAACCGATACTACCCTCTAATTTGTTTCACTATGCAGCATTGTTGAGCCATGGGGGGGATGGTACAGCTGGTGAACCAAGTGTTCACAACATACGGATTTACAAACTACTCTAAAAAGTTTTGTTTGATGTGCCAGATTTGTAACAAACATCATGCACAGGGGGCGATAAAGCCCAAGCAAGGGAGTTTCCCCACACCACCATATCCGTTTCACACTATCTGTATGGATTTCATAGAATTGAACAAATGTGAAAATAAAAAGTATTGTCTTGTCATTATAGATATGTTTTCCAGGTGGGTGGAAGCCTTTCCAACCAAAAATCCGGATGCAGCTACAGTGGCAAAAGTACTTGTTAAGAAAATTATTCCTAGGTTTGGCATTCCGGAAAGAATCTACAGTGACAATGGTACACATTTTGTAAATCAAACCATATAGCAGTTAAGTAAGCATTTTGGTATTTATTTAAAAAATCATTGTGCATACCATCCACAGTCTGCAGGGCTGGTTGAAAGGCATAATGGTATATTAAAAAACAAATTGAGAAAATTAATAGCTGAGACAGGAAAATCTTGGTTGTACTATTTACCCCTGGCACTGTTGAACATGAGAACTGTCCCTACAGCAAAAGGATTGACTCCTTTTGAAAAACTGTTTGGAAAAGCTTATTATACACCCCAGTGGAAACTTCTCATGTCATCAGACCAGGAAGCCGATTTTACACTAGTTGAATATATGAAAAAGTTGTTGAGTTCTAAACATCTGTTGCAGTCAAATTCTGTTTTAGATAAAAAACAAACCGAAACATCAGAAGTGGCAGTGACGCCAGGAGACTGGATATGGATTAAAATCGTGAAGCGAAAGAACTGGGCATCGCCAAGGTGAGAAGGTCCCTACCAGGTGCTTTTTTCGACACCTACTGCAGTGAAAATAGCAGAACGAGCTTCGTGGATACACCTGATGCACTGCAAGCTGGTAAAGAACTTTGAATTGGACAAAGATCTTACCTCTCCATCAGGACCCAAAGCACAAAGTCTGGCTACAAAGGGGGGTCAGATCAATAGGACTGATCCGTCTCAAACCCAGTGAAGAAACCATCGGTGCTGAAGGTCCTATTAGGGCAGAGAGTAAGATCACGTGTCCAAAATAAGATGACGGAATCCAGTAAGATCCAAATACACCTACTTGGAAGAACCAGAAAAAATGGAAATGCAGAACAACCGTTTCCACAAAAATATTACATGACCATCCTGTTGACTGTACTGGTGACAATAATCTTTTTATTGTGGCCATTTCTTTTCTCAGCCACCAAGTAGAACTAAATAAGCGTGCAGAGTGGCCCCCGAACTTTAATACTTACCAGGCAATTAAATATGTGTATGCCGAAACCTTCAATGTTTTGAATTGTTGGATTTGCATGGCTTTACCAACAGCATATGGGGGGTTACTGTTAACTGCAGTTCCCCTAGGGGCTAACAAGACCTGGGCAAACTTAATTCATGATGCATCAGATGTCACATCAAAAGATAAGGTAGCATTGCACTTGTCTATTCGACAGAAAGGAACTGTGTGTTTTTATAAGAATGATACAGTCAAGGTGGGTTGGAGCTATTGCAATGTAACTGTTCCCTATAGATGCTACACTAAATACGATAACATCAAATTCTATTGCAACACGAGCTATGATTCATTTGTTGAACTGATGCATAGGACAATTAAAGAAGTAAAACTTAATGCTGATCTCTACAAACAACTGTCTATAATTGATAGAAAAATGTTTCATGCAGATCAAGGGTATAGTAAAGTTACCACTAAAGTGGAAGATTGTTACTTTATATGCGGAAGAAAAGCATATAAATGGCTACCCGAGAATTGGTCCGGCAGTTGTTTTTTGGGATTCCTGGTTCCGGCCATACGACACACAACAGTTTTACCTCAAGGGAAGAGTCAGAATGTTCGAGAAATGAAGAAGCCTGTCAATCCAGTGGGACAAATCAATGCACCCTGGAAATACCATCATGACTTAGGCCCTGGAAATAACAAAGGACTATCACATATGGATCTGAGTGATATTGTCATATCGTGGGCAGGCGTATTACCAGCATATGGAGCAACAAAATCAATCTGGGAACTGAGAAAATTGTCTAAGCTTCTCGAAATAATGAGTAACGCAACCTTTTCTGCCCTAGAATTGGTAACCGATGAACTGACTGCCATGAGAACAGTGGTACTTCAAAATTGCATGGCTATTGACTTCACCCTAGCAGCGAGAGGAGGTACGTGCGCTTTAATCCAGGAGGCATGCTGTTCATATATTCCTGACCACAAACACGAGATAGACAACCATCTTGAGGTAATCCAGCAGGTGTCGGCTATGACCAAACCAGGACCAAATCCATTGACAGACTTTTTCCAGAAATTGTTTGGGGGTGGGGCAGTATCGTGATGAACATTCTTATTGCCATCTGTGTAAGGATAGCTCTACTGATGGTATGTGGGTGCTGCTGCATCCCCTGCATAAAAGGACTAATCAAAAATTTTGTAGACATTACAGTTTCGGAAACCTTATACCAAGATGCTGAACTCAAAGAGTTACTGAAAAATTGAAAATGCTTTCATGGGTTAAACTAAATGACTCTCTTAATTGCAAATCCTGAGTAGGAAGAGGTTAAGGGAAGAAAAAAATGTTTATGCTTGTTTTGAAAGTAGAATAAAAGTATTCAAAGGGGGGAAATGTTAGGAAAATGCATAATAGCAATGTGCATGCTTAGTACATTAAAGGCTTAAAAGGGTTAATACATTTATTCTGTTCATACTGCATGAATCTGCACAGCTGTTAGAAACATAATAAAAGACACTTTATTCTGCTTATGCAATGAAAATATGTGCAGCTACCGGAAACTTAATAAGAGACATTCTATTTCTGCTTATGCCATGAGAAAATGTGCAGCTGCTAGAAGTCTTGATAAAGAAAACAATAGATGTTTGAAAGCTTAAACTATAGTCAGCACTACTTGTACCAAAGCTAGAAATGTACCTTGAATCTAGACAAAATGTATCGCATGTATTAGAATTGTACAATGGAAGAATTGAAGAGACAAGGTGGGCTAAAATAAGCCCAAGGCCAGGTTGTTTTTCTCAAATGTTTTTGCAAGACAGCAATAATCTGACCATGTCAGCAATAAGCCTGGTAACATTTTCTGTGTAACATACAGAAAGCTGTGTCCAACTACATCAGCAGTAAATTGGTAACATTTTCTATGTGACATGAAGAGAACTGTATAAGAATAATATTCTGACCACCAGAAAGTTAGACAAACCTTGTACCTACATGCTTTGTCTCCTTGCTGCAAGTAATAAAGGGTGCCTTGCTTGAACCTAATGTGTATTGATCTTTGAAGTTTTTCCTTTTACAAAATCCATATGTCACAAGATGGGTTGCCAACTGGCTCACTGACAGAACCCACACTGTGGAAATAGCAGACTCCAAATCCAACTTCAGAACAGTGACAAGTGGAGTACCACAGGGTTCAGTCCCGGGTCCTCTCCTGTTTGGTATCTATCTCTCTAAAGTACAGGCTAACACAGAAGGTCTTTGGCTAACGATGTTCGCAGATGACTGCAAACTAGGAGCCATAATTGAAACTCCTAACGATGTGGACATCCTGCAAAAGGGCCTCACTGAGACAGATGCCTGGTGTCAAAGCCATGGCCTCAAGCTCAATGCCAAAAAATGCATTGTCATCCCCTTTGGTAAAAACTCTGTACCCATGAACTACAACATAGGCGGTAGTATACTTAACACCGAAAGTGTGATAAGAGACCTTGGGACACAGGTGGACAGTAGTCTCTCCTTTGATAATCACATCACCACAGTAGTCAGGAAATCCTTCAATGTGGCACACCTCATCACAAAAGGTTTCTCATCCAGAAAAAAAGAGGTCATTGTTCCCTTCTACTCATCACTCATTAGACCCATTATAGGGTACAATGCCCCTTTTGGTATGTACCTCACAAGACATCTACAACAACTGGAAAGGCCGCAAAAATACCTCACAAAGAGGATTACCGGCCTCAAATAGATGCTCTACGCAGACCGTCTCAAAAATCTCCAGCTTTACTCCATCGCATATCGCCTACTCAGAGGTGATCTCTGCCTAACATACAAAGCTATGTCAAACCCAGAGCTGTTGGACATGCTCCACTTAAAGAAATCCCAATACCTCCGAGCTACAAGCTCTAGGGACCTAAACCTTGTCAGCACAAAAAACAGAACATGCCGGAGGGATGGATTCCTGTCCCAGAGACTTCCCATACTCTGGAATAAACTACCTATCTATATCAAACAAAGCTCCTCATTAGCACTCTTCAAGAAAAATCTTGATGATTGGATAGGAAATAGGAAATTCACCCCGGGGATCACCTCTGTGGCTCTGCTCGACAGTGGCACAGGAAAATAATTTTCTTGGGTGGCAAAAGCCAGGGTACCTTTTTGGCTGAGCTTGTATAGGCCCCAGGGCCAATAGCCTAGTACCTACCTATGAACATATAGTAAGTACAACTTTTTCCAATAGCTAAGTGAGCAAGGCTTAGTCCCAGTGATCACAGTGCTAACTAGACCAACATCCCCTCCCCAAAATATCTTCTCAGTCTGTATTCTTCCTCCTTCTCTGAGTGATCACTGACCCCAAACATTTCATTTGAATAGCCTTAACATATCTCAACTACCCATCAAAGTTTCCTTTAAGCTCAAATATTTCAAGTACTTTGCAAACATGTTACAAACTATCCTTCTTACACTGAAGTCATATCTTATCCTGACAAGACAACAGTCTGCTAATACCCTTACCTCCAATTTTTTTTACTTCAAAAACAGCCTTTTCCCATTAATACCCTACCTTCATAAAGCAAATCAAAACAAGTTGATGATCAGTGAACTAAACCTCTGTTAACCCACAGAAATAAAATTTGGTCCCACTTAAAAATTGAAATCCACAGGAGACAGACATATATTCCTTCCCACCCTAGCCAGAAATTGTTAAAAGACATAAAAACTATATGTACAAAAAAACATCAAGCCACTATTTTCAGTCAGCCAAAAGTTCTGGAGTCAAGTTAAACAATTCATAAACAGATTCAGAAACTCTAACCATTTCATAGATTCATAATTCATGGGTTCTTGGTTAAGTACTAGGCTAGCTGGCCTTGTGGGACATTCTAAGCCTAGTCAACATCCCTTTTGGTTCTTGAAATAACCTGTCCATTTGGTTAGAGAGTGGCCTTATCCATCCCATGGTTGATAATTATATACATCTAATGAGAATAACTGGGATCATACCATAGATAATTTGAGGGTACCAATGCAAGGGATAAAGCATTTAGGAACTTTCTCTGTCCATTAGTAGTACAGGGGGGAGTCCTGGGGCAAATTTTCTGTTTTCTATCCATAGATCTAATTTGAGCTTGAATATGGATAGAGATGAATTGTGTTTTAGGGATGGGGTGTCTGTTCCAGAGCAGTGGTATCCTCTTCACGTCCCTCCAAACCATTCTGTCGATACTGCAGAAGAGGTTTAGATCCCTAGACTGAGTATTTATGATGTGATTTGACTTACCAATGTGCAGTAAATCTAACTAATAGGTTGGAGGATGGCTTGTATGCCAGATACAGGTCACTTCTTAGAAGTCTGTAGGGTACTGAATTTTGTGATAAGGCTTTGAGTCAGTCCATGTAGGACATGTTATTTAGGCCTTGTATTGTTTTACTAAGATATTTCTGTGGGCATTTGAGCTGTTACATGTGTCTGGGCAGATACATGCCAAAAGGGGTATTATATTCAGTGACTGGTCTAATGAGGGCTGAGTAAAGGGGAACAATGACATCCCTAGATCTAGACATAATCCCTTTGTTTATAGGCAGATCAATATAGATGGGCTTTCTCACAACAATGGACATTGGTCAAAATCTGGCCACTGTCCACATAAGTTCCGAAATCCCGAACTGGGTCAACTGTTAGAGCCGTATTGTCAATGTGGTAGTTTCCTTGGGGTAATGACTTCCCAAAGGATACAGTAATGCATTTTGTTGCATTTAGTTTCAGTCCATGATTTTGACACCAGTTATTTATGTGGGAAAACTTTCCTGTAAGATGGCTGTCATTTGGGGATTCTATGACTACTCCTAGCTTGCAGTCATCTGAAAACTTAGTCAGCCAGAGCCCTTAATATTGGCTTTCTTGTCAGAAAAGTAGATGCCAAATAGAAAATGTCCCAGCACATAATCCTGGCAGACTCCATTGGTGACTGGTCTCTTTTCAGAGGTTAACATCCCTTATTTTGATTATCTGCATCCTATCTGTGAGCCATTTGGCAATCCAGGGGGTGACATAAGGGTTTATCCCAGTTTATTCAGCTTTTCTACTAGACCTGAGTGGGGAATTGTCAAATGTTTTCGTCAGGTTGAGATATGCAGTGTGTACCATTTTATCTTCATCCATTGCTTTGATGACCTGTTCAAAAAAATCCCTCTGGTTGAGTAAGCATGACCTTCCCTTGGTGAATCCAAACTGAAATGGTCCTATGTTCGGAGGTTCCCTATGTCCTGATTGATTAGTTCCATGGTAAGTCTTTCCATATGAAGCTGGTCAGACTTGTAGGTCTGTAATGGCCTGCATCTGTGGAAGATCCTCCCCTATGCAGGAGAATGACTATAGCTGTTCTGTATTCACTTGGTGCAAAAGCTTAAAATTAAAACTTTTATTTATTTATTTATTTATTTGACATTTGTTAGCTGGGTTGGTTCAACTGAGCTAAAATAGCCCCATGTCAGTGGAGACCTGAGGAGAAAAGCTCAAGTACATAGACATAGTTATAATGACAGAAAATAAAACTCTGAAATAGCAATAAATAGAACAGTAATCATAAAAGAAAATGTATAAGACTGACATACTCAGAAATATAAGTAGGTACAGTTAGAAAACATACATGGTATATGGAGACAAATATACTGGTAAAGATATAAATAGAAAAGTATAACCTAGCTATGTCTTTTTTTAACTTCAAACAGGAAAAGCAGTAAAGGGATGAAAGTAGTATTAGTAGAGACATATGAGAGCAAGAAGATAGTAATGTGAGGTTTAGTATAGTAAAGAGAACATAGTTAAGTGAGGCATAGTATATACATATGTACATGGGTTATAGTAGCCTGATATGTGCAGTAGAGAAAACGGACCAAGAGATAGCAATAAATAAAGTATAAGAGTCAGAGAGTACGCTGTAGGGTACTGTTGACAAAAAGGATGTGGAAGAGATTAGGTAGGGTCATGACAGTGACAGGACCTAGAATCAAGTAGAAATTGTTTTAGCTCTTTTTTGAAGTGTAGGCGGTAGGGGATGGTTCCTATGCATGAAGGGAGTTTATTCCAGGCTTGGGCTACAGTGTGTTTGTAGAGAAGTTTTCCTATGTTTTTGTTAGGTATATGGATGGTAAGGAGTTGTTGATTGATGTACGGAGAGAACAATTGGGAGTGTAATAAGTGATGAGGGAGGAGAGGGAGGGGCAGAATGTGGGTTTGTGAGGAATGGAGTGTAGGATTCAAAATTGAGTCAGTTGGAGTTGTTGGGGAAATTCTAGCCATTGGAGTGTGTTGAGGTGGTGTGAGTTATGTGGTAACTTAGTAGCAAATCGAGCTACTTTGTGGCATGTTTGTTCTAATTTAGATAAAAGTGTAGATTGAATATTAGTAAAGATTGGAGGTGCATAGAAAAGGGAAAGGAGGAGGAGTGCTTGAGCCAGGGGAGTTTAGTGTCAGAGGTAAAGGATTTCCTATTTCTGTATAATAGTACTAGTTTTTGGTGTTTTTTTAATACTTTGTTGGATGTACAGATTAAATTTCAGATGTGAAGTAGTTGACTTCATTTGGTCTTCAACCTGTGGGTATTTGGATCCAAATCGGATATGAGATGGCTGCATCACTAGCATCTGATCCGAACTCCAAGCTCCTCTCCTTACCCATAATGCTCACCTGTCTCCTTCCTTCCCTCAGATCTCATTTGCTGCTGAAATGCTGCACATTGTGGTCACTGAGTTCCAGGCATTTTTGGGTAAGTTTACTGCTTTTTCCCTTTCAGAAGTGAGAGTAGGTTCTTCCTTTTCTTAACTTTAACTTCCCTATACCCGCATTGCACATTGGTGTTTTCTAAGTTTAAATAAAAAAAAAGAAGTAAAGTAAAAACTAGTTTTCTCTTTGGCCTTCCCACTCCCTCTCCTCTTCAAGTGAGTGTTTGTGTTTCTGTGGAGATTGTGGAGGTTTTGTTGTGTGCTAAGATGGCTGAGACCCCAAGCCAGTCTTTAGGAAGTGCACTTAGGAAGTGCACGGAGTGTGGCCATAAGCTCTCCCCAGCCTGTGTAAGTTTTGGCTCAGCCCACTTACTTACCTCCTGCCTTATCTGCATGGGTTTCAACCAGCAGGCCCTGAAGGACAGGAGGGCTAAGTTAATCATGAAGGGCTTGCTCCATTCATTGAGAACAACTGTCACTGTAATTTCTTCTTCAGCAGCATCTTCCACTGCCGCTTCTATTTCTGCTTCTCCCCAGGCCTCTGGGACTCAAACTCCTGCCATGAAGTCTGGTGAGGGAGACAAACACAAGAAAGATAAATCTAGAAAAGGGTCTCTGGACCACTCAGCTCCGGCAGGGCCTCCATCTATAGGTTAGACCCCTCCAAGGCCTAGTACTCCTCGTTTCCACTCACCCAGGTTCTCCTTGGAGCTGGAGATATCTAGGCCTCCTTCAAGGGCTTCCCTCACTGGCACTCCTGGCTGGTTTTGGTAGCTTCATCTTCCAGGTCAACCCGAAGTCTTAGTGATGCCAGGATGTACAGGATGATGTGGAAGTTCATCTGCAACCAGATCCAGATGGGAGTCTTTTCAGCTCCCTCTCCCTCCAGAGTGGGGAGCTCTCAGCCCTTCTTCACCCCTATAACTCCTTCTCCAATCCGACCATCCGTTTTAGAGTCTTTGGTCCAAGGACCCTCAGGGTCAGAAGGTTGGCACCAATGGTACCCTGTACCTCAATGCCGGCCATTGCCTTGAGTGTGTCCAATCCGTATCATTAGCATCAGATCTGAGGGGGTGCTGTCAGCTCTAAGTTTGTCAGAGTGCAGTCTCCCTCTTGGCATCTCAACTCCCACAGTCTGGGCTCCGTCTCCCTCATCAATCTGAGGGGAGAGGCTCCTCTGTTCATTTCTCAGGCCGCCCACTCTCCCTCGGCCTTTGACATGATGGAGAGGAGTGCATCGAAACCTCTGACCTTCTTGTACTTGAACTCCGCCCCAACTCCCTCGGCTCTGGATATGGCCCTGACTCTCGTGTCTTCTCAGGGACAGTCCATGCTTGACTTGCCTCATGGAGCTCCCATTCGAGAGCAACTTGTTTGCAAGTCCCTTCCAGAGAGTCCCACTGAGGAGGCTTCTCACAAACGGACATGTAAAAGGAAGCACCTGGACTCCTCTCCAGAGTCCCTCACAGATGACACTGACTTGGAGGAAGGGGAAGGTTGCGCCAGGTCACCCCCCCCCCAAGGATGTCTCCTTTGGAGACATCATGGAACTCTTCCTCCAAAGGGGGGGTGGTCCACCCAGAAGACAACCACAGACGAGTCAGTGTTCCTAGAGGCATTTGGCCCAGGCCCATCTACCTCCTGGGTGTCCCTTCCCATGGACCCGTCGTAACATCTCGGACATGGAAGGAACCGGACACCATTGAGCCTATTCCCAAGCATCCAAACAAGATACTTAGCCCCCCACCAGACAGGACTAGCTGGAGTAAGGGGTCCCTAGTAGACATTATGTTGGTAGGAGCCACCACAAGGAAAGCGCTCGTGCAGGAGAGCTCTGCGGTCCATCCTGCTGACCGGGAGTCGAGGTCCATGGACCATTTGGGGAAGCATGTGTATGCTTCAGCAACCTTTTCTATAAGGGCGCTGAATTATATAGCGCATGTCATTTGACTGCAGCGTGACCAGGTTAACAAAATTGCTGAATCGCCCCTGGAGTCCATGTCGCGGGAGGGCAAGAAGACATTCTCTGTGTGGATAGCCACTCTTAAGGCAGTAGCTAACACATCCATGCACCTCCTTTCCCATGCTACAGCAGGAGCTGCCAGCGATGCCGGGTCCGGCGTTGCCATGAGGTGCCACTCCTAGCTCCGGCTTTGTCAGTTCTCGGAACCCTCCAAGACAGCCTTTGCTAATTCCCCCTATGATGGTTCTTCCATGTTTGGGAAGTCCGTGTGTGAGACATTGGTCCAGAGTGCGAAAGATGGGAAGACACTGTCTGCCATCAGAATCTGCTTCTCCGCCCCTCAAAGATCCTTCTCTAGGAATCAGTGAGGGACAAAGAACATGTAGTTTCAGAAATTTCAGTTCTCCTGGGACACTCAGGACTCATCCTCCCCCAGAGGCAGAGGGGTTTGTGATAGACATCGGCCCAGAGGCAGGGGGGAGTCCGAGAAATTTTGGGTCTCGAGAACTGTTCTCGGACAGACCCGTGCAGCAGCCCTGAGGGGCTGCCTGACTGCTCATCTCTGGTGGCAGTCGGGGGTCGTCTTTCGCTACACCAAACGGAGTGGGAGTCCATAACAACAGACCATTGGGTGTTGCAAATCATATCCAGAGATAACTCCATTCTATTCGTGGGGCCACCTCTCCAACCAAAACACCTCCCAGATGTTCCACCCGCACAAAGGGAGGTAGCAGCACTAGAAACAGACAAGCTGCTAAGAAAGTGAGTCATCCACCCCGTCCTCCAAGACCAATCTAGATTGGGCATTTATTCCAGGTTCTTTTTAGTGCCAAAGAAAATGGGGGCCCTAGGACCCATATTGGATCTCTCCACCTTGAACCTGTCAGTAGCCAAGGAGAAATTTTGGATGGTCACCCTTTGGTCTATTCTGCTCTATCTCCAGGCAGAGGATTGGATGTGCTCGATCAACCTCCAGGATGCATACTATCACATCAAGAAGAACTGGTGCTCCCACAGGTTTCTGCACTTCTGGCTGGAGCCAATCACTATCAGTTCAAGGCCCTACCCTTTGGTATCACCACAACCCCCAGGGTGTTCACCAAAGTAATGGCAGTCATAGCTGCTCACATGAGACTTCAGGAAATTCAGGTCTATCCCTACCTGGACAATTGGCTCCTTGCAGCCTCCACCAAGCGTCTACTTTGCAGGCCAGGGACTACATCTTTCTACTAGCGAACAATCTGGGCATTACTGTCAACCTCTGCAAATTGTCTCTGACTCCAGTCCAGAGTTTAAACTTTATTGGAGCTCGGCTAGACAGCATACAAATGAAGGTTTACCTCACCCCAAAAAAGGTACATAATCTAAGACTTCATGTTTCTTACATTCTTCAAACTCGCCTTCCATCAGCAGAGACACTTCTGTGGGCTCTGGGTTCTATGGCAGCCACAATCAATCTTCTACACTTTGCACAACTTCATATGTGAGTTCTCCAGTGGACACTAGCAGCCCATTGGTCTCTACTGGGCCTACCTTTGTCCCATCTGATCCGTATATCCCGGGCTTGCAGAGACTCTCTTCTCTGGTGGATTCTCTCCCCAGACCTTGTCAAGGGATGTCCCTTTCTTCCATCCTTTCTTACAACCACAATGACCACAGACGCTTCCCAGCTAGGGTGAGGGGGCATTGCTCGGGAAGGACAGTTCAAGGCATATGGTCCCCTTTTGAGACCAATTTGCATATCAACATCCTGGAGATGAGGGAGGTTCTTCTAGCATTGCAGGCCTTTCATGCCCATCTTCCTCTAGGGACTATTGCTATTCAGTCAGACAACATGTTAGTATTCTGGTATATTAACAAGTAGGGCAGAACCAGATCTTACCCCCTTTGTCACGAAGAAATGAAGGTGTGGGAATGGACGATTTCCACTGGCCACTTTCTGGTGGCAATGCACATTCCGGGAAGGGCTAACATTTTGGCAGACAGGCTCAGTAGGACTATTCTGATGCTTTATGAGTAGTCTCTGAATCCTTCAGTAGCGGAACAGATCTTCTTGTTGCGATCTCTTCGCATCTCCTTTCAATGCAAAATGCAGCGAGTTCTTCGCTCTGAACCACCCTCAGGGGGAAGCCCCCAGAGATGCACTGGTTCACACTTGGCCTCCCGGTCGCTGACCCCCGTTACTTTTCATTCCAAAGTTTCTTCAGAAAGCTTGCAGGTTGGGGAGCACAGTAATCCTCATTGCCCCATTCTGGCCTCGCCAAGTCTGGTTCCCCTCCCTTTGGTCTCACCTGGCAGTTCCACCATGGATCTTGGATCCGGTTTCAGATCACATTTCCCATCCCTTGGGGATTCCTCACCCAGACTTGGACAGTCTGCAACTTACTGCTTGGCTGTTCCAGTTCTATTGATGAGTAGGACTACTGGTTTATCCTCTCCGGTCAAAACCATTTTAGTGGCAGCTCACAAGTCTTCTACCAGAAAAATATATCATAAGAAGTGGAAATGGTTCTCTATATGGGCCTCTCAATGGGACCTAGATCTGTTTACTGGTTCGGTTTTGGCTATTCTGGAATTTCTAGCGGGTATCTTTTACCAAGGTGCCAGTTCTTCTACCATTAAAGTCCAAGTGGTTGCCATCTCTAACTTTCATGTGGGGGAAAACATGGCTTCCCTAGCTTCTTCCAGACTTTCCAAGACCTTACTTAAAGGTACCTTTCTTTTAAGGCCCCCGGTGAAGGATCCTACACCACCATGGGACCTCACCTTTCTACTTCAGGCTCTAGTCTCCCCTTCCTTTGAGCCCGCAGCATCTGTAGATTTACAATTCCTATCTTGGAAAACTGCCTTTTTGGTGGCTATCACTTCTGCTAGGAGTGTATCAGAACTTCAAGCATTGTCCAGTAAAGTTCCTTACATGGTTTTTTATAAGGACAGGGTTTCCCTGTCCACTAATCCTTCCTTTCTTTCCAAGGTGGCTTCAAAAACTAATATCAATCAAACTATCAATCTTCCTGTTTTTTTTCCAAATTTCCAAAATAGGAATGAATACAAGTTACACTTGTTTAGATGTACATAGGCAACTTCTGGTTTTATTTACAAAGAACAAAATCTTTTCACAAATTTGATCAGTTGTTTGTCTCCTATTCAAAACCATTTCTGGGCAAGCCAATTTCTAAAGTGACCATTACTCGCTGCATTTTCCAATGCATTATTCGAGCATATTTTGATAGAGGCATTAACCCTCCGGCTCAAGTGAAAGCCCACTCCACTAGGTCCATGGCCACCTCAGCGGCTTTTTGGTCTAAGGTGTCATTGGATGTCATTTGTTCTGCAGCTACTTGGTCCTCATCTCATACCTTCATATCTCATTACAAATTGGACATTGTATCCAGGAGTAGGGCATCCTTTGGCACCGGAATATCCTTCCATGAGGGCCACCCAGGTGTTGCTAGCTGGGGACTCTGTCCCACAGGTTGAAGACCAAATTAAGTCAACTACTTCAGATAAAGAAGTTATGTACTTACCATAATGTTCCATCGTAGTAGTTGTACTTCATTTGTCTTCAACCATTCCCTCCTTCTTCCCCCTGACCTTGTCACTAACCTTGTATATGGGAGAGGAGCACTATAGTGGCTGTCCTGGTTATGCTTGGCTTAGTTTTTGGGAGCCATTAGGGGTAAGGACTGATTGGGTCAGGCTTATGTTTTCTTGAGCAGCAAACTCGAGCTAAGGGAAGGAAGGAAACTGGGGAGCATTATGGGTAAGGGGAGGAGCTTGGAGCTCAGATCAGATGCTAGTGATGCGGCCATCTCTGATCAGATTCGGATCCAAATACCCACAGGTTGAAGACAAATGAAGTACAGCTACTCAGATGGAATGCTATGATGAGTACACAGCTTCTTTTTGTCATCAATAATGGTTCCTAAAGTGGATCTCTGCTTTAATGGTGGTCATGTCAAGGGATGTACTAACAAAGGTAGATTTATGGTGAGCAAGAGCTCGAGGCAGGAATAGTAAAAGTTTAGTTTTTTTTTTGTTTTTTTGTTTTTTTTATTTAAGTTGAGCTGATTGTCAGAGAGCTGTTTTTCAATGGAAAGGAAAGAATTTTGGGTATGTGTGTGGAGGTCAGAGATAGTGTTTGAGATGGTAAGGAGTTTTGAATCATCTGCATATTGAATAAGAGAAGATTGTCTGCAGGCAGTATGAAGGTCATTGGTGAAGATATTGAAAAGTAGAAGTCCGAGAATGGAGCCTTGGCGTACACCAGTTTTGATGGGTAGGAAGGAGGAACAGGAAGTGATTCATCTGACTGCTTGCTGCCTATCGGAGAGGTAACTTGTGAACCAATCAAGCGAGGGTCCAGAGAGGTTGTGCTTGGATAGTTTAGATAGAAGTAAATGGTGAGAAACAGTATCAAAGGCCTTGGAGAGGTCGAGGAAAAGGCAGGATTCTAGCTGGTTGTTGTTTCTGGCCCCGGCTATTGTGTGGGTAGAAAATAACAGTGCAGTGGCAGTGCTATGGTATGGCCTGAAGCCATTCTGTGCGGGGGGTAGCAGGTTTTCCTGGAGAAGAAAATTCATGAGCTGAGTGTGGATGCATTTTTCAAGTATTTTTGATAAAGGGCAAAGTATAGCTATGGGCCTATAATTAGATGAGTCAGTAGAATTTCCACCTTTATGCAATAGGACAGTGTAAAAGGATTTCCAGATGTCTGGGACTGTGGCTTTTTGAATGGATCTATTGATTAGTGGAGTAATAGGATAGGCTATGGATTCAGCAGCAAGTTTGAAGGAGGTGGAAAGAAGGTTGTCTGCAGAGGGAGAACAAGGTTTAAGTTTGAGAAGCAGTGATTTGATATAGTCAGTGGAGACTGGTTTGAGGGATCAAAGGTTCTTGGTGTGTGGGTTAGAAAAGGTGAGGGGGTCAGTGTTGCAATTGGTATGTGTTAATTTTTGAATAGTATCTATGAAGTAGTTAAGAAGGGTGGCAGTTTCTAGTGGGGTAGTATTTGGGAAAGGGGAGGGTGTGGAAGGATTTCCAGGATGAAGAATTTTGTTTACAGCAGACCAAATGTTTGTGGATTAGATTTTCGTTGAACTGAGTTGAGGTGTAGAAAGTTTTCTTATTGTTTTTTTAGTTTTTTGGAGATATTCCTGAGTTGTCTATAGTTTTGAAGCAGAGATGGTGTTTTGCTTTTAACCCAAGCTTTCCAAGCACACACTCTTTTATGCATAAGAGATTGTGTTTCTTTAGATAACCAGGGGGGCATAGTTAGCATTAATTCTGATTCTCCTAGGTGGGCCAAGGGAGTTGAAAATGTCAAGAAATATCTGATTAAACTTTAGCATAGTTTCACTGAGAGGGAGCTGCTGGAGGACTGACCAGCTGATGTGTGATAGTAAGGAGTTAAACATTTCAGGGTTAAAATTGGACAGTTTACGACAGTCTCTGTAAGAATGTGATTTAGGTGGTTTGGAGAGTGTGCCTTTGGATGTGGGTAGGAAGATGGTCACTCAAAGTATCAGGTAAGGTAACTTTTAAAAAGTTAACAAACCATACACCCCACCCAAACTCTTGCAGCAGCCTTTCCCCACTCCACATGAATGCATATTTCACTTCTTTTTTTAGGACGATCAGCGTGAAAGAAATTGAAACTCTACTGAACACAATTCCCATTGACATGCTACCTGGAGCAGACAATCTGCATGTCTGGTTTATTACAGCCTGCAGTGAGTTTATCATCTTCTTATGTAAACCCATATACAGTCTCTCCCTGTTTTACAATTCCTTTCCCATTATCCAGAAGAATGTCATCATAAAGCTTATCCCAAATATTGCCAAGCATATTTTTCATGCTGATTTCTGAATAGACTATATACTTCCAATTCTTGGGAAAAAAACAGGAAAAAATAACTTGCATTCAACTTGCAGAACATATTAAGGATTTTGATCTTCTCTTTAGAAACCATTTTTGCTGCTGGACTGGTCAAAGTATACTAACTGATTACTTACTAATCAACTACAGTCACCTGCATTAGAAGCTGAAGTTGAGCACAAACGTGCAGTTTTAAAAGTACTGTATTTCAGTTTTTCTGTTACCTAATATTGTGCTTCACTAAATATAGTGTGATGTGTGTCTCTCTGCTATAAGAGGGGGTGGTGGTCTTCTCACTTCTTTGTTATCTGATATTTAACTGTTAGCCTAGAGGGCTTCCTCTGTACTTTTAAGTGCTAGCCACAAAGTTTGAGAATTCCATTTTATGCTCAACTTCTGAGAGACTTGGTTGGCTACAATTACCTGCATTAGAAGCTGAAGTTAAGTACAAATTTGCAGTTTTAAAAGTACTGTATTTCATTTTTTTCTGTTGACTAATTGTGTGTTTCACTGAATATAGTGTGTTGTGTGTCTCTCTGCTATAAGAGGGGGTGGTGGTCTTCTCAGTTATTTATCTGATATTTAGCTGTTAACCTAGAGGGCTTCCTCTGTACTTTAAGTGCTAGCCACAAAGTTTGAGAATTCATTTTATGCTCAACTTCTGAGAGACTTGGTTGGCTACAATCACCTGCATTAGAAGCTGAAGTTAAGTGTAAACTTGCAGTTTTAAAAGTACTGTTTCATTTTTTCTGTTACCTAATTGTGTGTTTCACTGAATATAGTGTGTTGTGTGTCTCTATTCAGTTAGTATCCCAGCCACCCTCCCTGTTCTTGTTTTGGTGTTAGTGTTGGTGGCTCTGGAATCGCCCGCCCCTCCTGTAAGTCTGTATTTGAACACTCCTCCTGAGTCCATCTCATTTGCTCACTTAACCGAGTACAGTGAGATCATATTCTGAGTCTAGTGTTCACTCTACTTAATACAGAGAGAAGATTTGAGAAGGCCAACCCACTTAGGATGTACATCGTGTTTCACTGTTGCAGTCCTAACAAATAGGGGTTATCCATCTCCCGGTAGCCCTCAGTCGGCCAGAAGGCCAAAGGTAAGTAAAAATGATGTCGGTTGCCGTTGGTTGTAAAGGACGTCAGGGTATCTGATACAAAAGGAGGCAGCTGATGTCACTTCCTCAGTCTTCCTTGCCATAGAGCCTGAAGCAGAAGCTTTTCATGCACGAGTGCCGGTCATCAGTTTACCTTTGTTGGTTTCTGACTACAAGAGTTGAAGTCTACTACAGCTAAGTACCCCATTGGGATCCTCTTTTCTTGCCTTAACGAATGTCAGAAAAAGTTAATAATTGCCTTACCTGTGGAAAGCAGATTCCCCGTAGAGATTTTTATTCCTATTGCATTATTTGTTTAGGCCTTGACCACGAGGTTCCCAAGTGTGATCTCTGTGCCTCCTTTAATCCGCTTACTATCCATCATTGGGCTAAGATTTTGGCTAGGCATTTTGGAGTTTGGCCTTAGTTCGTTGGTATGTGGTCCGCCGGTCTTCTGGCTTCGGATGTTCTGAAGAATGTAAGGATAAGGACTGCAACAGGCCTCAGAAAGCTAAGTCCTCGGATGAGGTTAAGTTGGTCATCAGTCAGGCGGTAGCCAGTGAGATGCCTTTGCAGTCCCTGCAGTCTGCAGATGTACAACCGCAGGCCTTAATTGAGTCCGATTCCCTTAGGCCTTCGGCCTCCATTTTGCCTTCCGACCTGTCGCCGGTTGCCTCTTCTGCTGGAGCCAGAGCTGCTAAGCTGACTCCGGTATCCGAGACCTCCATTTTGTGTTCTGACAGTAAACTTCTTCCTTCAACATCTGCTGCAACTTCGGTGGTTGCCAGGCCTCCTGAGTCCTTCAGGCTTGCAGGTAAATCTTCCATTCGTAAGCCTGTGAAAAGGCAGGTTCCAGCTTCTTGTTCCCCTTAATCCTAAATGGTTAAAATGGCTAATGATTTGTTGACTCTTATTAGGGGTTCTCAGCCTCCTCCTTCTAAAAGGAGTAGGGATGTTTCTCCGGAGGTTTTGTCCTGCTCAGGTTCTGATTCTTCTAGCATTTCTGCTGATGAAGAGGAATTTTCTCAGGCTTTTTCTCCTTTTGAGGATTCAGATGCAGAGGAGTCCATCCCTTCGGCCTCTCCTCCAGAGGATTTCTCTTTTGGTTATACTTTAAATACCCTCAGAGAACATTTTAAATGGGAAAGTCAGAATTATCCCCAATCCAAGAAACGGATTAAAGAGTTTCTGGATTGACCTCAGCATAAGCCTATTGCTATTCCCCCTGTGTTGGAAGTTGTTGATGATGTTTTTCTGGAAAATTCCTTGTCTCCAAATTTGGTTCCTCCTGCTTCCAGGAAACCTGACAGGTACTGCAGAGTCCCTGATTCTCATCTGTTTCTTTTCAGGAATCCATTGGTGGATCCAAAGGTTATTTCTCAGGGCCCTAAAGGAGTTAAGGCCAATGTTACCAGGAATCCTTTTCCCTCTGACAGGGAGTCTAGGAACCTAGATAGGTGGGGCAAGAAGGTTTATACCTCTGCCACTCTAGATATTAGGGCTACCAATTGTCTATTTCATATGCTGAAGTACCAGCAGCACACCTTGGAGGCTATTAAGTCTAGGATAGCAAGTGTACCTCTTTTGGCAGAGAGTAAAGACATGCAGGATTTACTGAATTCCGCCAGTCTGGTGAATAAGCATTATTTGCAATGTGGTTTTGACATCCTTGAGGCCTCCAGCAGGGCTACAGCTTCTGCAGCTGTTATTAGAAGGCACACTTGGCTCAGAGAACAGCCTCTTCCAGAACCTGTCAAGGCTAAGCTTTTGGATGTACCTTTGCATAAAGACAGTCTTTTTGGCAGCAAAGCAGAGGAGTACTGAAGAAGATGGAGGATAAGGCCAAGTCCATGCAAAACTGTTAAGGATTTTCTGCAAGTTCAACTCCCTAGCTTTAGCAGGAATTATCTTTCCAAGAGATGAACCTTTCCTGATACCAGCAGACAGAACCATTCTGGGACTAGAGGTTACAAATCTTCTAGGGGGCAGGGGGCTACCCCTCAAAGGTCTAGGCATTGGCAGGCTTCCACTTCTAAAAGGGGAAGCTCCAAGCCTGCATCTCAGTCAAAACACTCTCAGTGACTTTTTACAACTTCTGCTTGTTCTTGCTTGCTGGGAGAGTCCTTTAGGGGGAAGGTTGGCTCTTTTTGCAGATGTCTGGGCCACTATCACAGACGACAAATGGGTGCTCAGAAGGGTGTCCCTAGGGCACAAGTTTTCTTTCCACAACTTTCCAGCTCCCAAGGGATTTCCAAACGTTCCTCCAAACCAAAGGGCAGAAGTAGAAAAACAAATTTTGTCTCTGTCTCATCTGGGAGCAATAGAATCAGTTCCTGCTTAGCAGGTAGGCCAGAGCTTTTATTCCAAGCTTTTCCTAGTTCCAAAAAAAGAAGGCACCTGGCGTCCTATCCTGGATCTTTCCATTCTGAACTCTTTTCTAGTAATTCCAAAGTTCAAAATGCTCACTCTGCATCAGTTGCTACCACTGCTAGAAAATGATTCTTGGCTGTTAACTGTGGATCTCAAAGAGGCTTATCTGCACATTCCTATCAGGGAAAGGTGCAGGCAGTACCGTCGTTTCAGAGTGGGCAAGCAACATTACCAATTCTTTGTGCTGCCCTTTAGCTTATCTACTGCTCCCAGTCTCTTCAGAAAGTGCCTGGCCCCAGTCATTGCTTTTTGCAGGCAGATGAAAATTCAGATTTACCCATACTTGGATGACTGTCTGATTCAAGCAAGTTCTCAGGAACAGCTATTAAAGGATCTGGAATTCATAAAGACTCTTCTCTCTTCCCTGGGTTACACTCTCAATGTGGAAACATTGAAAATGGTAATATCCAAGGAGATAACATTCCTTGGAGCGAGTCTGAACACAGCCGCCCAGATGATATATCTCACCCAGGAGAAGCAGTCAACTCTTTCAGTTTACTTCAAGGACTTGGCAAGCCTGGCCCAGCTCCCTGCAAGGAAATACCTGCAAGCTCTGGGATTCATGGCATCTTGTATTCTCATGATTCCGTATGGAAGACTGCATATGAGGAAATTGCAATGGTACCTCAAGAACATTTGGTGTCAACACACAGAGGGCCTGGATATGATGATTTCTCTGCTTCCATCTCTGCAGATGGAGTTTCTATGGTGGGCAACAGCCTGTCTACAAAACAAAGCCATGCCTTTTCGGACACCTCTTGCCACTCAAGTTCTGACTACAGATGCATGGGACTACGCCTGGGGAGCACACCTGGATGGCAGATGCATACAGGGATGTTGGGATGCCCAGCAGATACACCTGCACATAAATCTAAAAGAGATGATTGCAGTTCAGCAGGCCTTACTAGCTTTCAAGCATCTTCTTTCTCCAGAGACCCTGCTTGTCAGGATAGACAACACCACGGTCATGTGGTACATCAACAAGCAGGGAGGGACTCACTCTTTCCCCCTGTGCAGGCAAAGCATGAATCATTGGTCCATGGCAGCATCCCTGGACCTGCATCTTCTAGCTCAGTTTCTTCCAGGAAGGCTCAATGTTCTAGCAGACCAGTTGAGCAGGCAAACCCTGGATCCTCACGAGTGGCAGCTGAACAGAGCAGTCTTTTACAGCATCATTCAACGTTGGGGCACTCCTCAGGTGGATCTTTTATCCTCCCCAGACAACCATCTGCTATGTCTCTTTTGCACCAGACAGCAGTACAGCAGAGCCTGGAAAGTGGATGCTCTGTCTTTCCCTTGGATGTTGCTATCAGTGTACGCCTTCCCTCCTCTTCCTGTTCTTCCAAGAATTAGTGAAGATCAGGGACAAACATCCAAGGACTTTTCTCATAGCTCTGAACTGGCCCAGACAGCATTGGTATCCACTGCTTCGCAGTCTCTCCCATCTTCCTCCTTGGCATCTTCCTCTGAAGCCAGATCTTTTGGTTTAGGAAAGGGGAAACATTCTACATCCTCATCTTCAGTCTCTCCATTTGGCAGCATGGCTCATTGTATGACTCCTTCCCTTTCTTCCTCCCTTTCCCAACAGGTGGTTGACATGCTGAGGGAGACCAGGAGGCCTAGCACTAGGAAATCCTATGCTGGCAAATGGGAAAGGTTCTCTCAATGGATGCCGGCTAGAGGGGAGTCTGCTTCTCAACCTACCCTTCTTCTGATCCTAGAATACCTGGCTGATTTGCTTCAGGGTGGTCTTTCTTTTTCCTCTATCAAGATCCATGCTTTAGCCATCTCTGCTTATTGTTCTCTTGAACAGCCCATTTTCTTTCATCCCCTGATGAAAATGTTTTTCAGACGTGCTTGCAATTTAAAACCTCCCAGAAGAGCACCTACTCCAGCCTGGGATCTTAATTTTGTTCTGGAGAAACTCACTCTTCCTCCTTTTGAGCCAGCTGCCTCTACAGATTTAAAGTTTCTCTCTTGGAAGACCACCTTCCTCTTGGCTATAACTTCAGCATGGAGGGTTTCAGAGCCTCAAGCTTTGATGGCCTTGGCGCTTTTTATTTTCCAGGCAGATAGTGTCTCTGAGGACTAATCCCTCCTTTATGCCTAAGGTGGTTTCCAGCCTGACTCTTAATCAGTCCATACACCTTCCTACCATCTTTCCTAATGCTTGCAATAGAGGTGAAAGTGATCCTACATTCTCTTGATGTGCACAGACAGCTCAGGTTTTACCTGGACAGGACTAAGGACCTTCGGAAATCAGCACATTTATTGGTCAGTTTTGCCCCTGGAGCCCAGGGCAAGGCTATTTCTAAGCAAACCATTTCTAAATGGATTACACTTTGCATTACTTTTTGTTATTCCTTTCATGGCAAAACTCCACCTCAAGGGGTTAGGACCCACTCTGCTAGAGCGGCTTCCACTTCTGCAGCCTTTCTAAGGGGTGTCCCTACCAAAGACATTTTGGAGGCTGCCACATGATCTTCCCTTCACACTTTCACAAAGCATTATAATTTGCCTCTGTTTTCCAGAGCCAGAGCAGGGTTTGCCACTGCGGTGTTGCAGGGCATTATCTCCAACCCTTGATGCTGTTGGTTCCTCCCCCCTTTTTTCTCTGGGCTTTGGTAATCAACCCATTTGTTAGGACTGCAACAGTGAAACACAATGAACATAGTACAGTTGTGTACACTTAGCATAAATGTAGATGTTTGAGTGTATTTACTGTTGCAGTCCTGGTTTCCCTCCCTCCTTCCCCCTTTTTGTGGTCCTCTCCTATTCTCTTTTCCTGAGGTACAGGCTTAATTTGTTATTTGTCAAATTGGTTTTTGGTTTAAGCCTTATTTTCAGGGGGCTCCTGACTGTTATGGCAAGAAAGACTGAGGAAGTGACGTCGGCTGCCTCCTTTTGTATTGGACACCCTGAAGTCCTTAACAACCGATGGCATTTTTACTTACCTTTGGTATTTTGGCCAAATGAGGGCTACCTGGAGCTGGATAACCCCATTTGTTAGGATCGCATCAGTGAATATAATCGAACATTTACATTTATGGTAAGTGTACACAGCTGTACTTTCTTCCTTCCTCTCTCCTTGCACTTCACTAACAAAAAAAAATTGCACTTTATTCATTTGCTTTTACTGTATTTGTGTTTCCTCCTACTTTATTTTGCTTTTGCCTCTTCTTAAAAGCACTCAGTTTTATTTATTCTGCTGATTTATTACTGCTTGGTAGTAGCCTGATTAAATTGTAACTGTTATTCTAAGTCTTTTAGTTTAAGCACTTGGGCTTCATACCAGTTGTTTTACATTAAGAAGGTTTGTGGTTTGCACTTTTGTGGCAGGACAGGTAGCTTACATCCTTCTAAGCTGGGAATTGCTGATTGAAGGCTCAGTGTTTGCTATTCTAAAAGTGTATTAGTTCTGGTTTAAGCACTTGGACGTCAGGCCAGTTATTCTACATTAACTCATTAGCCCTGAGTACCTTCTCATGGTGCATGTGTGCTTAAACCCGAGCGCGCCATGAGAAGATACAGATTACAAGCTGTTACCCCCGAGTGCCTTCCACAAGTGAGAGAAAGTGTACTGCAGATTTGTAGTTCACCTTAATGTAAAACATGCTGAAATCGTAACTGAATGTGTAATTTAGCTTATGTAGTTATGATTCTGCGTGTTTTTACATTAAGGTCACATTAAAGTTCTTGCTGAAAGTCCGATTTCAAAGTTCTTGATAAAGCAAGTGTGGCAACCAATCGGATTGTTGCAATCCAAGCCACCACTTGCTTAACACTTCCACCCCCAACGTAAATTTCATGTCCCCCCCCCCCTAAAAAAGAGGGTCCAGCAGCAGGTATTTCCTTTCTTTCTGCAAAGAATTGGAGATTTTACCTGCTACTGGATCCTCTATTTTTATTTCCACAGTCAAGGATTTCACAGACAGCCATACCAATCAAGGAGTCCCCTTTCAGCTCGGACAACAACTGCCTTATTTTCTTCCCGGTAAGTATTACTGTTTATGTTTTGATTCACCACCTTTCAATCAAGTAAATTAAGGATGTGCTGTACAGCTCAGAGTGGCCTACTATCACAGCTATAAAGGTTAGGTAGAATGTAGCCAGTATTGCCCAGTAGAACTGTGCCTCGGGCCAGCAAATTAATACTAGGAATCCATCAGTGAGGTGAGGCTCGTTTTGTCCCGCCTGTCTTCAGGTCTTACATTTCGGTTCTTTTTCATTCTGATCCCCCTTGTCTGGGTTAGGCTATGCTGCAGAGTGGAATTAGGTGCAGAGCTTCAATATGCCATCGGGAAAGAAGTTCAGACTTATCAAGTACATCCCAGTGTCAGCAGCAACGACTTTCCTAGTAGGCTCCACAACACTTTGCTTTGCGAGGTACTACAGTGATAGAATGCCCCCCATCCTGTCGCTGTCTTATGTGGATGCCTTGTATAACTAAAATACTGCTGCTCCATCGTACTCTGATACTATGTAAACCAACAAAATAAAGGCAAGTAAGACAGTCCGAAATCACTGAAAAACAGCCTTACTTGCCTTTATTTTGTTGGTTTACAAGTTTGTCTTGTTTTCCGTGAATTGTACTCTGATACTATAACTGGTGAGTTGTTGGGGAAGCCGATGCCCTCTGTAAAACGCACTTTCAGTCATACAATATCATACAGTATGGTGGATTTAATGGAATGTAGCTTTAAAGTGGTTGTGTGACACACACAAAGTTTTTCATAGCTTTGGCTCCCCTTCTGAAAGTTGGTTGGTATGTTGGAGATTTTGTCATTTGTTTCAGGTGAGAAGGAACACAAGGATTATTGAACCAGTTTGGTTGATGTGATCTATTAGTAGAGGGATCGAAATGTTCAACATAGCAGTAAAGGGTCAATGTATGCTATGACAATGTCGGTTCACTTATTGATCTGAGTTCCATGAAGTTTGTACTTGTACAACTTTACAAAATATGTGAATCTATGTATTTATAATGTATTGCATATTTGCGGTGAGTTTATATTATTTTGTGATGGAGGTAGTTGCATTTATTAGTAGTTGGAAATCTATTCATTTTGCAGAGGGTTTGAGAAGCTTATTCTAGCAGTTAAGGGTTGATGTAATTACGATGATGTTATCTTGATTTTTGGGTAAATTGATCTTTATTAGTTACGCTGTATTAACGTCACCATGGTAACAGACAGCTTTTTACTAGTCATGAGCATATTCTCATGAGATTTTGTTCTCTGAAGGGAATACAAGGGCTATGAAGACATGGTATTTTTATTACATTTTATTTGAGGTAAATCTAGTCTAAATATGTTTGTTTTGTTATATTTTAATAGTTTGTTTGGTGAGATCTACTATGTAGAGGAACTGAGATATTTAACACAGTAGTAAAGGGTCAATGTGATCATGATGATGCTGGTGAACTGAGTTTTCTGAAGTTTGTACTTCCCTGCCGTTAAAAAGAGCCTGTGATTTTTTTTATTGCATAGATACAATGAGTTTATACCATTTTGAGATGTGAGCATCCCTCTCTCTCTCTCTCTTTATATATATATATATATATATATATATATATATATATATATATATATATATATATATATATTTATATATATATATATATATATATATGCACATACATTTTTTAGAAGCTGGAAATTTATCAATTTTGTAGAGAGTCTGGGAAGTTTATTATAGTATAGTATTATATAGTAGTATAGTATAGGTTAGGTGTTACAGAAAAGTAATGGGCCACCCTTGGATGTTATGTGTGTGTGTGTGTGTGTGTATATATATATATATATATATATATATGGGTCTACTACGTTTGATTGAAAACTCACTTGACTGAAGATGAAATTACTAGGACCACTTCACTGAAAACTTATTTCGTTGAAAGTTATAAATGGCCTTTTCCCCACTGTAGTGTGATCCTAGAGTTAGTATATAAAGTAAGGGGGGCTTTGGGGGGGCACAGCCCCCCACATATTATAAACATTTTAAACTATACACAGTAATACTTATAAGTGCAATAAATAAGTGTTTCCAAAAGAGAATATATAACCAAGATATGTGGGGGGCTGTGCCCCCCACTCCCCCTTACTTGATATACTAACTCCAGGATTGCAGTACAGTGGGGAATAGGCCATTTATAACTTTCAATGAAATGAGTTTCAGTCAAGTGAGCTTTCAGTGAAGTGGTACTAGTAATTTCATTTTCAATCAACCGTAGTAGACCCATATATATATATATATATATATATATATATGTGTATATCTACATTTTTTAAGAACTGGAAATTTATCAATTTTGTAGAGTCTGGGAAGTTTATTATAGTATAGTAGTATAGGTTAGGTGTTACAGAAAAGTAATGGGCCACCCATGGATGTTATATGGCTGGATATCACAGACATTAATTCCTTCCCAATTAAAAAAATATGTTTTCTCTTTACACATATCTTGCTTTTCTTCCTTGTATTAAAGAAGTTAGACAAAACCCCTACCACAACATTTGTACTATTATTTAATCTTTCCCTTTACTGATGCATTTAATGTGTTGTAATTAAATTTAAACATATTATAACTGATGTTTAAATTATTCTAGAAATTGTTGCATTTTATGAATATTTAATCAGGATGATTACCATTTTTGCAAGAAGTGCACAGATTGGTTGCATGGTTCTTAACATCAAAGTTCATTATTTGAATGAGGAGGACAGCTGAGTATAACACATGCTTAAAGACAGGGTAATGATTAAAAATGTAGTTAAGTAGTATTCAGGGTACCTGGATTTTCAGTGTTATCCAGGTAAGAGGGAGTGGAAGGTACGTCTTCATTAAATATCTAGTGGCATTTCGCTAGCAAGTATTTTGGTGACCTCTTGGAAGAAGTTAAGAGCCTTTTCTTTCTTTTCTAGAGATGAGTAAAGAACCAGAAGCTTGGCTGCAGACATTTTTCTAGTTTGCTGAATCTGAGTCATTTGACAACTTTTAGTTGACAGGTGGCATCATTGATCAGTTATTCCACTGACATATGTCCAATGCTTAGGCCGCCCGCAGAGGTCAAGAAGCCAAAAGAGGAATGCCCACCATATATAAGTCTGTATGATCACAAGAACTTTGATGAGGATGAGATCCAGCTATTCTAAGGTTAGAGATGAAAGGTGATATCTGTCCAAACAAGGCGGGGTACTGAGAGTAAAGGTATGAAAAATATTAATGAGATGATCTTACCCGGACTAGTTACATTATAACACGTAGAAAATTCCTGGTAAGATTTTGGAACTTACGTCACAGTGTGTCAGAGAAGCAACAAGACAGCTGAATGTGAAATGAGGTGTAGAAAGACCTGAGTTTTATGTAGATGTAGGTTGTATGTCTGAGAATAATATAGATACAGGATGGACATATTGCTTGTTTGGCATCTATACGAGTCAACTTCATGATGTTCACTTTACTTATTTGGCCAGAGCAATTTTATACCATACAAGTCATTAATAACAGTAGATGTAAACCACTGGTATTAACAGTAGACGTAAACCACTGGTGTAGTGGAAGGATATTTAATGTCAAGAACTATACGTCCCCTTTGACAAGTGGTGCCTCATAGGAATTAGTGTTCAACCCAGTATTGTTTAATATTTTAGTAACCAAACCAAGGATCGATGATACTAGTGAAGCCAGTAACCAAAAATGTATCACCACAAACCCAGTTGGAAGCACAAACTCCGTTTAATGAAAAAAAACAATCCACATTAACGCATAGCACACACAAAACACGTTTTCGTCTTCAACTTCGTCTGACGTTTTTTCATTAAACGGAGTTTGTGCTTCCAACTGGGTTTGTGGTGATACATTTTTGGTTATTGTTTAATATTTATTTTTATTGTCACTAAAGGAATGTTTATGCCTAGATTTTACATTTGCAAATGACTCAAAACCGGGAATTTAATTTTGTCTTGCACCACGGGGGTATTTCTTTAGTATGTTATATGTCTTATATGTTCAGGGAGGAGTTTGGGGACATGTTTTCTGGTAAACCAGGGTAGACCAACCCACTGAACCACCATGTTGACCTCATTAGCCCACCATATAAGCCCCTTATAGCATGCCTGACTGAGTTAAGTAGTCACTGAGAGAAGACCTACAGAAAATGTTTGATATGAGGGAAATCTTAGCCAGTAACATACTTCTGTTTTCATATGGCAAAATGTAAGCTAATGCATGTACTGTTTTATTATTAATAAAATGTAATAGTATATATTGCTTGCACCTAATCTGAAATAGTCCAGTTGATCAGAACCAAAATTATCACAAGGGCTTGCTGAGTTCCTGGAGGATACTGTTATGTATTTCTTGGCAAGTTAGTGTTACTCCATAGCTGAGATGCCAGTTATTTGTCTGTGTTAACCCTTTACGGAGAAAATTTGTGGCAGTGGTTCATTTCAGGTTGTGCACATAGCTGAAGAATGTCTTTTTTGTCCTTGGCCTGGTAGGACAAATGTACCTCAGATTTGTCTTTGGTAGATGTTATTTGTCTTCAGATCTGTTTATTTTGAGACGGCTTTGATCTTGCTGGATGCTACACGTCCTACTTTTTGCCACGGTTGTCTTCCTTCTGTGAAACAGGCTGTTGATGTGATTCCACCAAGGGTGACTGTTTTTTTTCTTTTTTTTTTTTTTTTACTTCTGTACTTGATGCTGTTGGGTTGCATGGTGAGTGTTTCCAATAATACATGGGTATCCTGGGTCATAGCTGGGCAACCTATATCTTGCAAGTAAGTGCTATGGCATTTGGCTGATGGTACTTTGATGATGGATTTAAAGTCATACACAACCACCTTTATTCCCTGTCTGTATAGTAGCTGGTCAAACCACATATTTTGGGCTTTTTGTCTTGGCTTTGTCAAGCATTTGTGGAATTTATCTAGGAGGAAGGGCTCGCTATCTAAATGTTATATTATTTTACTGAATTACTCACATATTCTCCTTACTGATGATAATGAGTCTATGTTACCTAACAGCTGCACAAGGTAATGACATGAATGCCTGTGCAATGTGCAGCAGTTATCACCTGTGTCTGAGCATGCATAACATTGCACGTCATTATCACAGTGCAGTTACAATATAGTACTGAGTCATTATCACTGTTCAGCCAAACTGTCAGAAGCTGTCACTGTTATTCACATAAGTAGAAGTCATTAGCACATTGCTGAATGCACAAGTCAGATGTGGCTTTTTCTCAACTTGGAGTCATTGCAATCCACCACCACCCCTCCCACACACACACACACACACACACACACATTCATTCTGTCATTTGTACAGTGTCAAGAAATGTAACAAATCTACGAGGCAAAATTTAGACATGTAAAAATCTGGACACGAGAGTTAGGATACATTTTCAGTTTGTTATTTTTTGAGAACTTTGCCAGAATAACCAAATTTGTGGTAGACTGTATGAAGGATATGAATATATATGTTATTTAGTGACTGGCATCCTCTGATTTGCTGGAAAATCACAAATTTTTCTGATAAACAGACTAAAAGTATGAAGCTTAATCTGGACAGTTGAAATTTCTGACTTTCTCACACATAGCAACACACTCACCCGCTAATTCAGACATCAACAAACAGCTAGTTTACATTCCATGCACACACCTACCCTCTCACAATTCTATTTCTTTACATACCTTCTCTGATGTCTGTATTACACCTTTTCACATGCTGTCTTGCTGTAGCTCTCCACTCAATCTCTCTCCCTTCAGGTGTAGTAAATGTATGTATGTAGGTCAGGGCAAGAAGGTGTACAGTAGCTCCCCCCTTTCAGTCCTTATGGCCATTGCTGAAAGGACACATGTAAATGGAAAAGGCAGAGGTAAGGCAGAGTGCTGGCATTGCGTGCAATCAGGAATCATTCCTGCTACCAGCAGTCTTAGTGGGTGGCCAGCACTGGTATGGGACACTTCAGATGCCCATGAGCTGAAGTCCCATGCCTGTCCTTGGCATATTAGTGCTTTTTCCTTTTACATGTGCCCTTTCTGTGCCCCCTTGTCAGTCATTTTGTGTAATTTGGTATTTTCACGGGTGGTAGGTATGTACCTCTGCAGCGTTATCACCACTTATGTACCTTATGAAAAGAATAATGCCCCTGTGGATAGGAATCAAGATTTAGATGGTCTAACCAGGTAATGCAGTATGATATACATATATAAGTAGTCTTCCAATACATCTGTCAAACATCAGTACTAATCTGTTTGCATTTTCTTTCCTGTGCAGGTTTGTCCACCTTCTGACACTGACATGGCTTCACGAGCAGGACAATGACAAGTGAGAGTGTGGGTGTGTGGCCATTCCTTCATTCACTGGGCTGCCAGCCATGCCTCCATAACTGAAAACCACTACAACTTGAGCTTCCCCACATCCAGTGTGAAGGTATACTGGATTGCAAGAAGAGGTATGCATTGGAGCGGCGTACTTTAGTTGTTGGAAGAGAAGTGTTCCATCTACCCTGAGCCCAAAATCCTTGTGCAGCACATTGGAGGGAATGAGGTCATCTGTCAACCACTCGGAAGGCTACAGTTTCAAATCAGAGGAATTTTTGAACACCTGCAGTCATGGTGGCCAAGTTGTCATTTTGTGTGGTCTGACATAATTCCTCGACAGATATGGGAAACAGCTAACAGTCAACTGGCAGCGCACAAGGCCAGACGTTTATAGAATGGTTTCATGCATGGCTTGATGCACAGGGTTGGTGGATCTACAATCTGCCATGAAAGCATCACTGCAGAAGATGTCCACCTGTTCAGAAGGGATGGCATTCACCTAACTGAGAAGGGCATTGCCTTGTTCTTGACCGGCCTCCACAATGGAGTGAGGAGAGCTATGCAGGATTGGTAACATGCAGCTTGTGAGAAGAATGGAAAACACCCATGACCAAGTAGGACCAGTATAGTAAGTAAAACTCTATTATGAAATGTGTTGTGTAAAATATATTTATCTGAGTTTGACAAATAACTGTGGTAAGGAGCTGGTGAGGATGCTGAGAAAGAACAACTGTTTCAGGAGAGTGCTACCGCGTACAGTCTGTCAGTGACCATCCTGCAATAATTCTTTTTTTAGTCTGCTTTTATCAGGCATGTGTAGGGTTTAGATGACAGGAAGGGCTTACTAATACATAACTTAATCCCTTAGGTCCATTGCTGAATGGACACATGTAAAGACAAAAGGCATAGGTAAGGCAGACTGCTGATAACTGAAGGAGGTTGTGAGACTGCAGTGGTATCAGCTGTCTGAGTGGGTAGACAGCACAGCTATCAGACAGATGAGATGGCATTGCCTGCCACTGAAGTCCCATGCCTGTCCTGGGTTCATTAGTGGAGTGGCGGTCCTTACCTTGCTTTTTCTCTTTCCATGTACCCATTCAGCAGCATGTTGGCTACACTAAGAATGTGTATATTTACAATCATATGTGTCTACATGGGAAAACAACTGCTTCTGAATGCTGTACACATTAAAATATTTCAGTTTTGTTAGGACTCAGGTTATGGAAATTATGATTTGTTTCATATTTTGCTACATGACTTTGCAAGAGAGCACATCAGTGTGCCAAGTAATACCTCATTTTGAAGACAGTATTGATAGTTCCAACATGGTAAAATAATGGTGCCTGTATGTTGCACATGTGCAGATATCAAAGTTTGTTTTGGATTTAGGTCATGGAAATTATGATTTTTTTTCATATTTTGGTACATAACTTTGCAAGGGAGCATCAGAATGTGCTAAGTAATACCTCATTTTGAAGACAGTATTGATAGTTCCAACATGGTAAAATAATGGTGCCTGTATGTTGTAAACATGTGCAGATATCAAAGTTTGTTTTGGTCTTAGGTTATGGAAATTATGAATCTGAAGTGGTTAACTTCATTTGGTCTGCAACCTGTGGGTATCGGATCTGACCTCAGATCCGAGCCAGCAGCTTTACCTAGCTAAAGATCCGAGCTCCTAGCTCCTCCCCTACCCATAATCCCCTGCAACACATCCCCCATCCTCAGATCTAGTTTGCCGCGGCTTACAGCAGCTTCTAGAGATGAGCTCTTGGTGTGGGTGAGAGATTTCAAGTTTATAAAAAACTTTAAAATCGCTTTTCTCTTAGGTTTTTCTGTGTTGTGTGTGCTTGGTTTAGCCCCCTTTACCGACTCCTTCGGCTCCGACGCCAATCCCTGCATCAGCGCTGAGGGGGCTGCTCTCGGAGCCAGTGGAGAGCGGTTCACCCTCAGCGTTTGATGTACTGGAGAGGGTGCTGTCGAGGACTTCCAGATCCCTGGTCCGGGCTATGGATCCATCCGTCACACCTAAGCATTTGGGCCTGTCCTCCGTCATCCAGCCACAGGGACAGCCTGCATCAGCGCTCCAGTTGGTTCCCTTAGAGGAACAGGACCTCGTGGGTGAGCCCTCCTCGGATAGCCCCACCGAGGAGGTTCCTCACAAACGGAAGTGCAAAAGGAGACACCTGGACTCCCCTGAGTCCCTGACAGAGGACACAGATTTGGAGGAAGGGGAAGGTTCCCCAAGGTCACCCCCTGAGGATGTCTTCTTTGGAGACATCATGGAAATGTTGCGAATCAGAGGAGGGTGGTCTGCCCAAAAACCTTCCTCGGATGAGTCTGTGTTTCTGGATGCATTCGATGCAGGCCCATCTACTTCTTGGGTGTCCCCCCCCCCCCGGCTGACCTCCTGGTGGACTTAATTACCACCAGGGCTTGGAAGGAGCCGGACGTCGTGGAGCCGATTCCTACAAGTCCAGACAAGGTACTTAGTCCCCCTTCTGATAGGATGGCTTGGTCTAAAGGTTCTCCAATGGATGCCATGGTGGTGGCGGCTGCCACCAAGAAGGAACTAGCACAGGAGAGTTCCTTGGTCCACCCTCCAGATAAGGAATCTCGGACATTGGACTGCATTGGAAAGCGGACGTTTGCTTCAGCTACCTTCTCTGTGAGGGCGCTGAACTATATGGCGCACGTTATCAGACTCCAGCGAGACTTGATTAAGGAATACGCTGGAGCCCCCCTGGACTCCATTGTGGCCAAGGACAAACGCTTCTCAACTCGCATGGCCACTCTGAAATCTATTACTAATACATCTATGCGGCTACTCTCCCATGCCATGGAGGGAGCGGCTAGAGCCAGCAGAGCAGGCATCACTCTGCGGCGCCATGCCTGGCTCCGCCTTTGCGATTTTGCAGAACCCTTCAAGGCGTCCTTCACTAAAGATCCCTTTGGCGGTTCTACGCTCTTTGGCAAGACCGTCCGCGACACGCTGGTCCAAAGCGAAAAGGACGGGAAGATGCTGTCTGCCATCGGGATCCGCTTCTCTAATCCCCAGCGGTCCTTCTCCAGGAACCAGAGGGGACAAAAGAAGATGTGGTTCTGGAAATCACAGCAGTCCTGTCCCACTTCAGACCCCTCGTCCTTCAGAGGCAGAGGAGGAAAAGGTGGACGCCGGCCCAGAGGCAGAGGGGGGCGAGGAATCTCGGGTCCCGAGAACCTTTCTTGGAGAGGCCCGCGCAACAGCCCTGAGGGCTTACCCCAGCTGTCCCTCTCTGGAGGCAGTCAGGGGGGTCTGTCAGAGCACCTCCAAAATTGGAAGTCCATTACTACGGACCGGTGCGTGCTCCGAGTTATATCCAGAGGTTATTCCATTCCCTTTCTGAGTCTACCCCCTCCTATGAAACGCTTCCCCGATGTCCCACCCGATCAAAGGGAGGCGGCAGCTTCGGAAATTTTGAAGCTGTTAGAAAAAAGGGCCATCCAGCCCATTCCCCCAGGCCAGTCCAGATTGGGAAATTACTCCAGGTTCTTTTTAGTGCCAAAAAAGACGGGGGAACTGAGGCCTATACTAGACCTCTCATCTCTAAACCTGTTCATTCCCAAGGAGAAATTCCGGATGGTCACCCTACAATCTATTCTCCCCTTCCTCCAGGAGAACAACTGGATGTGCTCCATAGACCTCAAGGATGCGTGCTACTACATTCTAATGGACAGATGATCCAGGAGGTTCCTCCGCTTTCAGCTGGGAGCCAGTCATTTTCAGTTCAGGGCTCTTCCGTTTGGCCTCACCTCAGCCCCCAGGGTGTTCACTAAAGTCATGGTGGTGGTCACAGCCCACCTGAGACTTCAGGGCATTCGGGTCTTTCCATACCTGGACAACTGGCTCCTCACCGCCTCCACCAGGCATCAACTCTGCTGGGCCAGGGATTATACCCTGGCTGTTACTCAGCGTCTAGGTATTACTGTGAACCTTCAAAAATCATTCCTTCATCCTGTGCAGGTTCTGGAATTTATAGGGGCCAAAATAGATACACGTCACTCCAAGGTCTTTCTAACAACAGACAGGTTGCGCAATTTGTCTCTTCATGTTTTGGTAATTCTCCAGCCCTCAGCCCCACCTGCGGAATTAGTCCTGAGAGCTTTGGGCTCCATGATGGCAGCCATTGGTCTGTCACCCTTTGCGCACCTGCGTATGAGAATCTTACAATGGACTATTCAGGTCCAATGGTCACTGTTGCTGCACCCCTTGAGCACCCGGATTTCCCTGAGCAGGGTTTGCAAGGACTCCCTTCTCTGGTGGATGCACTCTCAGGAGCTACGAGAGGGGAGACCATTTGTCATGCCTCAGCCCCAAGCCACGTAGACCATGGATGCTTCTCGCCTCGGGTGGGGAGGGCATGCTATGCGCAGAACCGTCCAAGGCACGTGGGCTCCCTCAGAGACCGTTCTGCATATCAATGTCCTGGAGATGAGGGCAGTGCTTTTGACGTTGCAAGCCCTACAAGACCTTCTTCTTCTGGAAACTATTGCAATTCAGTCAGACAACATGGCTGTAGTCTGGTACATCAACAAACGGGGGGTAACCAGATCTTATCCCCTTTGCCGAGAGGCCATGAAAGTTTGGGAATGGGCGATCTCCACCAACCGCTTTCTGGTAGCAACACACATTCCGGGCCGGACCAACATCCTAGCGGACAGGATAAGTTGCCTGATCCTCACACCATACGTGTGGTCTCTAAACCTGTTGGTAACAAAACAGATCTTCCTTAAATGGGCCTACCTTGCTGCGATCTTTTTGCTTCGCCGGCAAACACAAAGTGCAGCGAATATTTCGCTCTAATTCCCCCAATAGGGGAGAGCCCCAGAGACACTCTGGTTCATGCTTGGCCCCCCGATCTCCTTTATGCTTATCCCCCACTTCCGCTCATGATGAAGTTCCTGCAGAAAGCCCATCGGTTGGGGAGCAAGATAATCCTCATAGCCCCATTCTGGCCTCGCCAGATCTGGTTCCCTTACCTGCGGTCTCACAGTGTAGTTCCTCCTTGGATCTTAGATCCCATCCCGGATCTAATTTCTCACCCTGTGGGATTACAACCCCCAAATCTGGGCGACCTCAAGCTCACGGCTTGGTTGATCCTATTTCGCTGATAGCAAGGACTCCCGGTATCTCGTCACCAGTGAAAGCCATTCTGGTAGCAGCACACAAACCTTCTACCAGAAGGATCTACGGTAGTAAATGAAAATGGTTTTCCATTTGGGCCAAAGACAGGGGCTTGGATCCCTTTACTGTCCCTATTCCGATGATTCTTGAATTTCTGTCCCATATCTTTCATCAGGGAGCCAGTGCATCTACGGTTAAAGTACAGTTGGCAGCCATCTCTCACTTTCATGTGGGAGATGAGGTAGGATCACTTTCTTCCACCAAAATTTGCAAAACCTTTCTAAAAGGTGCTTTCCTGTTAAAACCGCCAGTTAAGTCTGCGGTTCCACCATGGGACTTAACACTGGTCCTTCAGGCTTTGACGGGCCCTCCTTTTGAACCGGCCGCGTCAGCTCAGTTGAAATTTTTATCTTGGAAAACAGCCTTCCTGGTTGCAATAACTTCGGCCAGGAGAGTGTCTGAGCTTCAAGCCCTCTGTACGAAACCCCCTTATCTAATTTTTCATATGTCAGGTATTACATTCCTTGATATATAATGTTAAATGAATGTTAATATTCCTTTAAATTGATTGGGGAGGTTCTCCAGCACCTACGTAGTAATTAATTTAGTTTTGTTTTTAAATGACTTTTTAAACACCTTGATGATGTCAACGTATTGCTATTTCTGAGGAAGTCAGCTATTCACGCTGACGAAAAAGCGCTTTAAAATATTTGTTAAATACGTGTTAATTAAATGTGTCTTGGCTGCTATTGTACCCGTTTTTCATTTTTATCAGTTTGTTTGCCGTTTGTTTAGTTATTAATTTTTCATAAGGACAGAGTTTCTCTCAGGACTAATCCTTCGTTCCTCCCTAAAGTAGCCTCTGAGTCGAATATTAATCAGTCTATTAATCTGCCAGTGTTCTTTCCCAATTTCCAGAACAAAGGGGAATACACACTGCACAAATTGGATGCGCATAGACAACTGCATTTTTATCTGCACAGGACAGCAACTAACCGCAAGTCCAATCAATTGTTTGTGTCCTTTGCCAAGTCTTCTTTAGGCAAACCTATTACCAAAGTGACATTAGCTAACTGGATTTCACAGTGCATCATTCAAGCCTATTTAGCTTCGAACAAACTGGTTCCTTTGGGAATCCATGTGCATTCAACCCGATCCATAGCTACCTCTGCTGCATTCTGGTCTAGAGTCCCTATAGACGACATATGTTCAACAGCTACTTGGTCCTCCTCTCATACATTCATTTCCCATTATAAATTGGATTTGATTTCCAGGAGTAGGGCTTCCTTTGGCTCTGCGGTGCTCTGGAATATTCTTCCTTGACGGCCGCCCAAGGTTTTCTAGGTAGCTGGGGACTCTGTCCCACAGGTTGCAGACCAAATGAAGTTAACCATTATGTACTCATCATAATGTTTCATCTGAGTGGGTAACTTAATTTGTCTGCAACCGACCCCCCCCCTCCATTCCCTCTAACCAGTTTCGTGCTTCTTAACCAGGAGAAGATTGTCCATTCTGTTAGGCAGTAGGTTACTGGCCTCTTTCGAGGGTCTTGTGGAGTCCCTATAGGCAAACTCAATCTGAGGATGGGGGATGTGTTGCAGGGGATTATGGGTAGGGGGAGGAGCTAGGAGCTCAGATCTTTAGCTAGGTAAAGCTGCCGGCTTGGATCCGAGGTTGGATCCGATACACACAGGTTGCAGACAAAAGAAGTTACCCACTCAGATGGAACGTTATGGTGAGTACATAACTTCTTTTTTTTTCATATTTTGGTAAATAACTTTGCAAGGGAGCATCTAAATGTGCCAAGTAATACCTCATTTTGAAGACAGTATTGCCGGTTCCAATATGGTAAAAGAATTGTGCCTGTATGTTGTACACGTGCAATTATCAAAGATGGTTTCAGACTTAGGTTATGGAAATTTATTTTTGTTCATATTTTTCTAAATAACTTTGCAAGGGAGCATGTCAGTGTGCCAAGTAATACCTCATTTTGAAGACAGTATTGATAGCTCCAACATGATAAAAGAATGGTGCCTGTATGTTGTACACATGTGCAGATATCAAAGTTTGTTTCGGACTTAGGTTATGGAAATTATGATTTTTTTTTCATATTTTGGTAAATAACTTTGCAAGGGAGCATATGAATGTGCCATTTTGAATACATTATTGATGGTTCCAGTATGGTAATAGAATTGTGCCTGTATGTTGTATGCATATGCAATTGTCAAAGTTTGTTTCAAACTTAGGTTATGGAAATTATGATTTTTTTCATCTTTTGCCAAATAACTTTGCAAGGGAGCATGTCAGTGTGCCAAGTAATACCTCATTTTGAAGACAGTGTTACTCCTTACAACATGGTAAAAGAACTGTGTCTGTGCTCTATACACATGTACAGCTATCACAATTTGTTTAGTTTTGTACGATTATGAAAACTATACATTTACAATACTTTTCATTATTATGCCCATATCTTTGCAAGGGAGCATGGTGATCACACAAATTATGCATCATTTTGAAGCTGACATTCAGATGCACAACTTCCACACTGATATGTAGGCTCTGTCTGTTACAGGTGAAGAGATATTATGCTTTGTTTATCAATTATGAGAAATAATATATTAATCATATTTCTGTGAATATCTCAAGAAAAGGGCATCACACAATAATGGTTAAGGTGTCATTTTAAAGCTGACATTCATACTAACAAATTAAATTCAAATTATATGGGTCTGCATAGTACATTGACCAAGATATTGTGCTTTGCTTTTCCAAAAAGGTAAAAAATATCACAGGAGGACTATGGCTGACCAAGTTCGCAGATGACTGCAAACTGGGTGCAATAATCGACTCGCCGACTGATACAAGCATCCAACAAAAGGGTCTCACAGAGACGGATAACTGGTGCCAGAGCCATGGCCTAAAGCTAAATGCCAAAAAGTGCATAGTCATCCCCTTTGGGAAAAACAAAGTGCCCACAAATTACCACATAGGTGGTAATCCATTAAGTACGGAAGAAGTAATTAGGGATTTAGGGACCCAAGTAGATAGCAATCTCTCCTTTGACAATCACGTTGCCAAAGTGGTTAGAAAGACCTTCTATATAGCCCACCTTATCACGGAAGGGTTCACATCTAGATCAGGAGAGGTCATTGTGCCCCTCTACTCATCACTCATCAGGCCCATAATTGAATACAATGCCCCATTTGGGATGTACCTTACCTGACACCTGCAGCAGCTGGAAAGACCCCAAAAGTACCTCACCAAGAGGATCAAGGGACTCAAACAGATGCCCTATGCAATTAGGCTAAAGAAACTCCAGCTCTACTCAGTTGCTTACCGCCTACTCAGAGACGATCTGTGCCTGACATATAAAGCCATGTCCAAACCAGAATTAATGAACATGCTCCACCTCAGGAAATCCAAATCCCTTAGAGCCACACGCTCAAGGGACTTAAACCTCAGCACAGAAATAAATAGGACATGCTGGAGGGACAGATTCATATCCCAGAGGCTACCCTCACTCTGGAACAAAATCCCAATTCATGTTAGGCAGAGCCCCTCAATGACCCTCTTCAAGATAAATCTTGATGAGTGGATGGGAGATCGTAGGTTTACCCCTGGGATCTCTTCTGTGTCCCTACTAGACAGAGGCACAGTAAACTAACCTTAAAAGGGCTATCTTCTGTGACCTACTATACAGAGGCACCGTCAAATAATCTAAAAGGGTGGCAAAAGCCAAACAGACTCTGGCTAGGCTTATAAATGCCCTAGGGCAGATAGCCTAGTATCAACCTATGAACCTATATGCACAATATCAACATTCCTTGCCAAATATTTAATAATGACTTTGATATGCACTATCAGCATTTACACTGTTGGATAGGTCAGTGTCTGCTGAGCAACTTTCGTGTTTACATTTTTAGTCTAGCTCTTATAGTTAGAGTTATGAACATTTGTTTTCTGTATGGTATTAGAAATGGATTTTCTGAAAATTAGCTCAGGCTGCACTGTTGATCCTATGGTGGAATTAAGCAGGCAGCTTTTTCAGAGCTGCTCTGGAGTGAATGAGTTAAGAAGGTTTGTGGTCTCCATTCCTGTGGGAGGAGAGGCTGGATTCTGCCCTTCTGAGCTGGGAATTTCTGGTCACAGGCTTATTGTGCCTGCTTATTTGAACTGTTTCTTTCTGAAATTAGTGTGCCTTATTGCTGTAGCATAGACCAGATTCAGGCCTGCTGAATCTAGCTTTGTTTGTATAACTTGAGCACTGATCCAGGCCATCTTTTTTTGGAGAAGGTTCCCCTGCACCCTAGTAGCAGGAGTGTGCAGTTAGAACTTGTCTGATTGAAGATTGCTGGAACAGGGCTTAGTTTCGAGTTTTTTTCTGGTTAATTGGGTAACTTGTTTAAATCAGTTTGTTCGTTTTCTATTTTATATATGTAAAAAAAATTGCACTTTATTCATCTGCTTTTACTGTATTTGTGTTTCTTCCTACTTCATTACTAGGGGCATTGACTACAACTCTGATCTGAGATATATAACAATAAGTATCATTTTCTTTGCATTTAAAGTGTTTTTTTAATTGTATCTGCTTTATTTTCTAAAAAAAAATAATAATACTTGTTTCCCACCATTCTAAGCTAGTATAGTCCAGTTTTCAGGTTGGTGCTGAATTCAGAGCTGTGTTACAAATCTCTGTGTTTGCCCATACCTTACTTGGATAGAAAGAAGTTTCTCTGTTCACCTGTGAGAGAGGGGAGCTTTGAGCAGCCTATCTGTCCCTGGAGGAGTGGTTTCAGCCGAGAAATTAGTAGCTTATTGGCCATTTTGGGCTAAGTTCTCTCTCTTTCATTTCCCTGCTATAAAAAACACATTTGCCCAGTTTTGCATGCCGGGCAGCGCCGGTTAGCTAGGGTATAACTATTCCCGGCTCCACAAAGTCTCCTATTCAATTTTTACCTTGGAACTAGACCAACTTTCAACTTTAACACTCAAGCCATTCATTTCTCAGCCCAGCACTTGCTCAAAACTCATAGCAAGCACTTATAAACCCTAACACTAGACCCCCTCCTATACTGTACAGAAGGACCTTACCAGCCATTCAGAAAAACAGTTCACTGTATCTATCCAGGCATGTCCAAAGGGCAGTTTCAGGTGTATTCTCCAGTCCAACTGGTGAATCTGGGCATTTTGAGGCAATGTTACAACTGCCTCATGTACACAGACAACCCTCTCCTCCTACCACTAAACACTAATAAATGCAAGAGATGCAGTTATACAGCCAAACTGGAGGCTAAGCTCTTTCAACCCAAGACTGGATCAGACAGTCAAGACGAGAAGGGAAATACTTGCATCACACCACTAGTCTCACATAGACCCATTAAACCAGCACCGGCAAGAAACACACATAAATACACCAAAACATATTCGGAGGCTAAATAAAAATCCGCAAAAGCAACAGAGACATCCAAAGTAGACATCCAAGCAACCTCCACCACCCAACATAAACCATGAAACATACTTCACAAAACCAGTGTGCCACGCAAACACAGCTCTTAAGGCAAAATAACATACCCAACATACTACTAATAGGTGACTCTATAGTCAGGCACACAGACGTCCCACTCACTAGGCTGAATAAGGAGAAGGTTACTGTTAGCTGTCTGTCGGCTGCCAGGATCCGCCACATAACACAAGCACACAGGTCACTCCAGAACAAGTACAAATACGACTCTGTCATTGTCCATGTTGGTGTGAATGACCTGAGCCGTACCTCCCTGGACTACATGAAAAGAGACATGGAAGAGCTCTCTGATCATGTAGCCCAGGCCGGTATGACCCTGACCCTGAGTAGCATCCTGCCCTCAGCAAGAATGATACCACGTATAAAGAAAAAAATATCAGTTTCAACAATTGGCTAAGTTTCTGGTGTCATTCAAAGGGGATCCAGTGTCTGTCCGCCTGGCATGACATGCATGATAACCCACGCTGCTTCACTAGAGACAGCTTGCACCTGTCACCCTTAGGCTTTCGAATACTGGCCAAAGCTCTTGCCACCCCATAGTGCCTTTTTTAGGAAAGGCTCAAAAGACAAACCCACCACCATAAATAACACAAGTAACAAAAAACTGAGGGTAATGTTACTCAGTGCCAGAAGTCTAAATCTCAAAATGGACGCACTTGAGGCACTCCTCAGTATGGAGAAAATCGATATATATGCAGTAACAGAAACCTGGTTTAAGGCTCCAGAGAGCACCCCAGCACTACCAGGCTACAACTCATACCATACATTTCGGCCACAAAACCCAGACCAAAATACAAAAGGTGGGGGTGTATCCATATTCATCAAGGATACCCACACCTCCAGATTAGTGGCACAGCACAATGCTTCAGAAATCATCCACGTGCAACTAAATGAGCAAAACTGCAATTCAATTTGTATCTTGCTACAGATCACACACCATGTCCCAGGACCCCCATTCCGTGTTTCTGGAAACACTGGGAAACATAAAGGTACTACCAAATACCCTAATATTGGGTGATTTCAGTTACCCAAACATCAACTGGGAGAACTACTCAAGTACTAACTCCCTTGCCAACATTTCCTAGAATTGATAAACTCAAACGCCCTGGATCAACTGGTCAACACTTCCACCAGAGGTGACAACATATTGGACCTGGTCATCACCAACATGGTCGACCGGTGTTCCACACCAGAGGTCAACCCCTCGCTGGTTAGATCTGACCATAAACAAATCACTTTGGATATCCATGTTCCTCCCCCACCCCCGGACGAGGAAACCACCATGAAAAACTTTTCAAAAGCAAACTTCACGATACTTAAGACCAAGGTGGAAAGTTTCAAAGCCCCCATGCTAAAGGATAACGCTAACCAAGCTGCAAAATCCTTTACTAATGCATTCTATGGGCACCTTCAAGAATGCATGGATCGTGCTATCCCAAGCAAAACCAGGACTCACTCCTCCAAGAAAAGGAAACCAGTCTGGTGGATCCCTGCCATAAACAAGCTATACAATAGAAGGAGGAAACTAGTACAGAAAAGAGTAAAATCCGAAGAAGGGAAGACATCCCTGCTCAGTATCAGCAAGAAACTATGATCCCTCATAAAATCATCCAAGGCGAGCTTCGAAAGAAAAATTGCCAAGGACTCCAAAGATAACCCAAGGCATTCTTTAGCTATGTCAAGAATCTAAGTGGCAATGCTCAGATCTGCTCAGAGTTAGTGCAGGATGGCACAAAATATACTGAACCAACCGATATCCCCACCATCCTGGCAGACAGGTTCAGTGCAGTCTTCACCCTCCTCTCACCCCCAAAAGGGCCCATAACCATACCAGAAGAATGTAGAGCCCCTGAAATCACAGACACTCAGGTTAAAACAGCCCTCTCCAAAGCCAAACACACAGCATCAATGGGACCGGATGGTGTCCCAGGCTGCGTCCTACATGAGCTCAAAGATGAACTAACTCGTCACCTAAACACACTGTTCAAACTCAGCCACTCCACAGGCTACATACCCATAGTGTGGCGCACAGCAATGGTTATTCCGCTCCACAAAGGTGGAACTACAACAGACCCTGGGAACTATCACCCTATAAGCCTGACTAGCTTGGTCTGCAAGGCTATGGAGCGCATCATCATAGAACTTATTAACAGAGATATTGGGAACCTCCAAATACTGGACCCTACCCAGTTCGGCTTTGTTAAGGGCAAATCATGCCTCCTAAACCTGGTGGACTTTTTTGAGACAGTTACCAAGGCTATAGATGAGGGAAAGGTGGTACACACTGCCTACCTAGACCTCGCAAAGGCCTTCAACACCATTCCCCATTCTGGTATTATAGACAAGCTCACCAGCCTGAACATAAACCCCTACGTCACAAGATGGGTTGCCAACTGGCTCATGGACAGAACCCACATGGTGAGAGTTGCGGGAGCTAGGTCCGACTCTAAACCAGTTACAAGTGGCATTCCCCAAGGCTCAGTCCTTGGACCCCTCCTGTTCGGTTCTCGGAGGTACAGGCAAGCACAGGAGGACTATGGCTGACCAAGTTCACAGACGACTGCAAACTAGGGGCTATAAATGACTCTTTGGCTGACACAGACATCCTCCAAAAGGGTCTCACTGAGACGGATACCTGGTGTCAAAATCATGGCCTCAAGCTAAATGCCAAAAAGTGCATAGTCATCCCCTTTGGAAAAAAAGCACCCACAAACTACCACATAGGTGGTAGTCCCCTAACTACGGAAAACTTAGTAAGGGATCTGGGGACCCAAGTAGATAGTAATCTCTCCTTTGATAATCACATTGCCAAAGTGGTTAGAAAATACTCTACGTGGCCCACCTTATCACAAAAGGGTTTGCATCCAGATCAGAAGAGGTCATTGTGCCCCTCTGCTCATCACTCATCAGAGCCATCATAATAGAGTACAGTGTCCCATTTGAGATGTACCTTACAAGACACTTGCACCAGCTGGAAGGACCACAGACGTACCCCACCAAGAGGATCACTGGCCTCAAACAGATGCCCTATGCAGCTCGACTGAAGAAACTCCAGCTGTACTCGGTTGCATGCCACCTACTCAGAGGTGATCTCTGCCTGACATACAAGGCCATGTCCAACCCAGAATTGGTGGATATGCTCCACCTAAAGAAAACCTTATCCCCTCAAGCCACACACTCTTGGGATCTAAACCTCACCACAACAGTAAATAGGACACGCTGGAGGGATGTCCCAGAGACATCCCATGCTTTGGAACAAGATTTCAATCTCCATTAGGCAGAGCTCCTCGCTAACACTCTTCAAGAGGAACCTTGACAAGTGGATGGGAAACAGAAAGTTTACCCTGGGGATCACTTCAGTGGCTCTGCTGGACAGAGGCACAGGGAACTAATCTAAGGGGGTAGTGAAAGCCAACATATTCTGGCTAGGCTTATAAATGCCTTCGGGCAGATAGCCTAGTACCTACCTATGAACAACTAAATATGAACAAAGGTCAGTTTATTTGAGCAGTATTCATTGAACCTAAAAAAATCTTTCTACTTGGTTTATCACCACCTAAGCTTTTTACTTGGTTTATCACCAGCTGCTTCAGGTTTCCATATTAGCAAGTGAAAGCTCTAAAGCTACTCACTGGTTCCAGGCTTCCTTTCTAGTCATGAATTCTCAGTGTAAATCAACTTAGTTTCATCACAGACAGAAACCCAAGTCAGTGACAAACATCAAGGATCAGTCTTATACCTCTTCTTCTTCCTCCTGTACATTAATAACTTCCAAATGATCATCTCCAACTCCCCATTACTACTATATGCTGATAATATGGTTATTTACAAGACAATTCATTCACATATCAGATCTCAGCTTCAAGTTAACAGCTGCACATTCAATGAGCTGTAGTTCCATCAGACTAGTTGATCACTGATTATAATCAACAGCCTGTTGGCTAAACACAGTTTTTCACATATATAGGCCTATGACTAGGCCTAGCTTCCAAGTATCACATCAAACAAACTAGATCCAAGAGTTAAAGGATCCTGTCCTGGGCATGAGAACCCTTTTAAAAGAGAATTCTGCATACACTATATGGACTTCCAGCAATTGCATTTGCTTCAGAAAATAAACCAAGAACTCAAAAATAGCCTCTAATAGAATTTTTCACTTCACCACCTGTGGCCCTGCCACTCTAAGGAAATTGGCTACTATTTCAACAAAGATCAACACTACTACTGGGCTCTCTAGTTTTCAAACTGCTACAGTTACTCATTCTTACAGCAAGTAGGAATATAGTCTCCACTGATACACTGAAAATGCCTCCTCCCTCTATATGCCTATTACAAATTCCATTGCTGTAACTGCAGCTTCTCCTGCTTGGAGCAATAGTTTTGAGCTCATTCTAGTCTTCCCTAAAACAAAAGCAAAACATGTACTATAAATTCAGAGCAAACTTTCAGGCCCGCTTTCAAGAAGTTACTAAACATAGATACTTGACCAAATACAGATTCTTGAATCTTGGTAGCATGTCAGTCTTCAACTGTATCTTACAGTATCCCAGGATTGAACAAAGATAGTACACTTGCATGGCTATATGTATGTAACTGTAAATAACATTTTTCTGTCTAACACCAACTTTACAATTATTAGCTAATATTCAAGCACCTGTATTCTTCTTTCTCTGTAAACCTCTATAATTCTCCTTCCACAACTCCTCTTGTCTCATCTGTATACCCAAATTTGGCACTTTTCAACTATTTTATTGAGGGTTTCATTTAATGAACATTCATTCAGGTAAATTCATATTTTTTACCTGTATGCTTGCATATTTTATGATGTTTATTTTCCTCTAGCCTTGCTGTGTTCTATCAAATATACTTAAACATTTCTTGCATTTTATCTGTACTTGTATGTTTCATGTACTCCCACTTTATGTATATCTTCGTCTCTCCTATCCTGAAATGGGTCCATATGGATTAGTGTTCAACCCTAATCAATGCATCTAAATCAAATCTTATTTAAGAGAATTCAAGCACAATGTTATTCTGTCACTTTATCAGAAGTTTAATAACAATGGCATATTTAAGAGCAAGTTTGCAAGTCCCTTACATATTTTGAATCCAGTTTGGTAATGATAAACTGATAAACTTGTAGCCTACCTCTAAATACAGGCAGACCTTTATGGTCACAAAACAGTGTTAAAATTGGTTTTGGTCTGCATCCAACTTCATTGCTGCAGCCAAAAGGTACTGATGGATTTTGTCCTCTAAAAATAAATGCTAGAGCTTCTTTTTCAAATTTCAAGCATTTCTCTTTGCTGGAGAAATGGTTCTAGAACCTTACACTGTTGGTCACTCTAAAGCCATAACTTGCTGACTCATCTCCAGCATCATTAACAGAAGGATCACAAGCTAATAATATAAGTGACAGGTTTTTGGTTGTGCTTTATCATACATTCATAATGCTGCATCTTTTAAATCTGTTCTGTTCTGTTATGCTTTCACTGCACTGGGAGCTGTTCCTACAGCCACTTGTGCAGCGTTACCAGTACTGTACTTTGCTTGGGTGTAAACTTCACATAGTTTACAAAGCACAGAAATGCCAGTAACTTTTTCATAGAACTAGGAGGGGCTTCTTGACTTCCTTTCACCTTATCAACTGAATGACAGATTCCTTATTGATCCAATGCATGCCATAGATAACAAAACTTATTGACCCAAGGTGTAATTTTCAAAGAGTTTTTAAAAGATTTAGCACATTTGTCTCAATCTGTTTACAAAGACTTGTTCAGAATCTATTGTAACAGAAGCAAAACCATTTAAATAAACTCTATCAACCAAATAACACATACAAATCACATGAGTATATTAAAAATATAAATAAATAAATGTATAAATGAATAAAATGTTACATTTTAAATATAATTAATATCCTAAAAACAATTGTTAATTTTAAAATATGCTATAAGTTTTTTTTATTATATTAATTTCAAACAATTAATAAACTATGAAATGTAAGACACGAATTGGCCTGGTGTTCAAACTTAATTTTCTGCTCTGTGTTTATATAAGTTCTCATTTTTAACACACTAGAAATACTAACCCCATCATTCAAAGCTGGATATTCAGTGACATTTAATTAATAAAATTTAGCTGCCACTATAATTCCTTATGGCCTAATCTATTCCTCCAGTTGCTAACCTTAGGTCCTTTGTTAGGCTTGTCTGTAAAGAATGGAAACTTTTTTAAAACAGAAACACACAAGAGTATGTCGTAATTACTATTTTTCTTTTCCTGATGTCAAATAAATATTCTGATATATGATCACATTGTCTCCTTTCTGTTTTTTCAACCTAGAATGGGAGGTATGAAATACAATATGCTAAATATACTACACCTGTAGAATCACAACTATGGTATCCAGGGCAATTTATAGTCTTGTTGTAAAGTTCTACTAGCAATTAAGAACTATCATTAATGAAGCTGCAGTATTTACATCTACCACATTTGTTCATGTGTTTTGCTACTGGTCATGATATTTATTCCCTTGTTAGATTCTGGAAGGTTTTTAATGTTTTTTCTCTGCTGTATACAATGTATGGTGGAGTCCCTGAACCTAGCATTCAGCTCTTTAGTAAATATCAAGTTCTTCTCGTTGCACATTTTATAGATTGTGGCTTTGGTAATTAGTTGTGAAAAGGTGGGTCTTATTCCATTTTCTGAGTAAGTTACACTGAATCATTATCTGAACTATTAGGAAGGCATTCTACATTACTTTTTGTTTGGCCCTTCCTCTCAAAGATGTTTGCTGAGGGTGACACTGCCAGGTACATAGTACACCTTTAAGAATCACGCAACCCCCTCCCCTTTACCATGATATGTTCAAAATCTAAAAAGTTGGAATTAAGTGAATATGATTTCCTCACAGCATGGCTGGACTTTCTGTCTGTAGTAAAGAAGCTCAACAATCTTGGAGGATCTCACAATGCAGTCACTGTTTGTTGAGAGGAGTGACCTGAATTTATTTGGACACCTTTTGTGGGTTCCTCTTGTTACCTAAAATAAGAGGTTTACCAGAAAAGTCCAATGGGTGAGACTCTAGATCAGACCCTGGGTGCATTGGACAGATTACATCATTATCATCAAACCCCTTGTTCCCAGTTTCTACACGGGGTCAGGGTGTCACATCATCTTTCACCATCTTTCTTAATTCACTGCCACAGTCCTGCTTTTTGTTTATGGTCATAACCTGATTGTTACATGTCTTCTCTCAAGCAATCCATCCATTTTTTTTGCTGGTCACCCTTGTTTCTTTTTGTCTTCTTCCATTCTATCCGAAATCTTCTTGTCTTTTTTCCTGCTGATGTGCCCAAATTCCTGTAAGTCTGTTCTCTCTGATCTTCTCAACAATTGCAGCTACTCCATTTTTGTTCTGATATCCCCATTTCTTTATCTGTCCCACTGTGTGCATCCTACTACCTGCCTCAAGCATTTGATCTATATGACCTCTAGCTTCTTCAGTTGCTGTGCCGTTACTGTCAAGGTTTCTGTACAATGTAATAGTACTGGTTATACCACTGTTTTGTACAACATACTTTTCAGCTTTGTTGGTATTCTTCTGATGCACACTACACCTGATACTCTGTGGCAGTTGGCTGCAGCCCCCCCTGATTGTAACACTGACCTCCTCATTCAGACTTCGCTTCTTATCAACCACCCGTCCAAGATATTTGAAGCTGTTAACCTGTGTTCCACTATCTTCCTGTCTTAGTTTTCAGCTTCTTCTGATTTTCCTCATTTGATGCCATGAGAATTGTCTTGTCTGTACTCAGATGTTCTTCATCCCACATTGCTGCAGTCCTAACTATTGGGTAGTCCGCTGTCCAGTCGGCCCGAATACCAAAGTATATGGCTGACGTCGGTCAGGGCGCATTAGACTGACGTCAGTACGTCAGGGTACTAATGCGCATGACCGACGTCATATCCTCAGTCTTTTTTGCCGCATGGTCCGATGCAGAAGCAATTTTGCGAGTGCAGGTTGGCGTTCTGAAAGTTTCTGAAGCCAGAGTTTCAGACCGAATCAAAGTTGGCTAAGTACCCGCTAGAATATTTTGGTTTTTTCTTGCCTCAGTATTTAACCGGATGTCAGAAAAAGTGAATAACTGTATTTCTTGTGGGAAACAGATTCCTCATAGGGATTACCATACTTTGTGTATACCTTGTTTAGGGCCTGAGCACGACGTTGTTGGATGCCGCTCTTGTGCTAGATTTAACAAACGCACTATTAAGAGAAGGTTAGACTGTGCCAGGTTAGTGTTTGGGAAACGTTGTAATTATAAAATGCCGTCGGATGCTCCGACGCAGGCTTTGGCTAAAAAACACAAGGACAAAACAGCAAAGCCTAGAGTGGAGGAACCGACAGTCCCAGACGTCGGTTCTTTAGAGGGCTCAGTGGAGCCGGAGGTTTTGCCAGGTGTTTCTTTGGAGTCTCAGGGAGAGACTTTACTGTTACAGGATGTATCCTCTCAGGAAGTAGGCCAGGCTGAGGGGGCTTCTCAGGTGGCTGTTCTTCCCTCTCTTCCTAAGGTGGTCAGAGCCTCCCCTTCTGTTTCCAAGGCTTCCTTGAGGGGCAGGCCGAGTTTTGCTTCAGTGGGGGTTTCTCCTAGTACTTCAGGGTCTTTGCCTAAGAAACATATGCTTAAAATGGCAGAGGATTTGATTACTATGATAAGAGGTTCTATGCCCCCTCCTGATAAGAGGCCTAGGGTGGAATCTGAGTTTGAGAGTTTTGAGCAATGCTCGGAGGCTTCTGAGTCTTCGGCTGAAGACTTGCAGGAGTACCCTCCTTATTCTGATTCTGATGTGGATGATTCTACTCCTTCAGCTTCCCTCCTGAGGATTTTTCATTTTCAGAGACTCTGCATTCCATGAGGGAGCATTTTAAATGGGAAGGTCAAGATTTCTCTGATTCCAGGAAAAGGCTTAGGGAATTCTTGTTTTTACCCCAGCACAGGCCTTTAGCTATACCTCCTGTTTTGAATGTGGTGGAAGATGTTTTGCAGAGGCTTCCTGAATCCGGATTCTTTGCCTCCTGCCCCGGTTAAACCGGATAGGTATTATAGGGTGCCTGAAGCTCATAAGTATCTTTTTAAGAGTCCTAGGGCAGACCCGGAAACTGTCTCTCAGGGGCCTAAAGGTGTGAAGGCCTCAGTTGTTAAAAATCCTGTCCCTCCTGATAAAGAGGCAAGGGCTTTGGATAGATGGGGAAAGAAACTGTATACTTCTTCCACTTTAGCCATGAGGGCGTTGAATTGTCAGTTTCATATGTTAAAATATCAGAATTTTCTTCTTTCACAGTTGAAATCTAAGGTGGATGCTCTGGCCGAAGGTATTGAGTGTAAAGAGTTGCAGGATTTAGTTCATGTGTCTGAACAAGTGGGTAAACATTCCCTGCAATGTGGTTTTGATACTGTGCAGGCCTCCTCCAGGGTGGCTGCCACTGGTTCTGTTCTTCGTAGGCACGCCTGGTTGAGAGATCAGAACTTAGCTGAGCATGTTAAGACAAGGATTTTGGATGCTCCTTTACAGTCTGATGTGTTGTTTGGTTCGCCTGTGGAAGCAGTTTTAAAGAAGATGGAGGACAAGGCTAAGTCTATGCAAACTGTTAAGGATTTTTGCAGGTGCAGCCTCCAAGTTTAGTAGAAATTGGCCTGCTAAGGGATGGACTTATCCTGCTTATGATTCCCAGTCTAGGGGTAGGTCTAGACGTGGTAGGGGCAGAGCTCAAGGTGCTTTTAGGCCTAGGACAGGGAGTTCACCTGCTCAGACTTCTGGTGAGGGCAGGGGTCAGTCCTTTCGTAAGCAGACCCAATGACCTGCCTTTTCAGCTGCCAGTGCCTTCTCGCCTGGCGGCACCTCTAGGAGGACGACTGTCTCTTTTCAAAGAAAATTGGGATTTAATTACCCAAGACAAATGGGTTCTGGATATCATTCACCACGGTTACAGGTTTTATTTCCATACCTTGCCTCCTTTCAAAGGCATGCCAGACATTCCTCCTCTACAACGACTAGAGGCTCACAAGCAAATTTCTCAGTTACTCCAAATAGGGGCCATTCAGCCGGTTCCTGTGCCAGAAAGGGGCCTAGGATTTTATTCTCGCCTGTTCCTAGTACCAAAGAAGGGGAACACGTGGAGACCAATTTTGGATTTATCTATCCTCAACACTTATCTGGACATTCCCGAGTTCAAAATGTTGACGTTACAACAGCTTTTACCTCTGCTGGGCAAGGATCACTGGATGGTAACTTTAGATCTCAAGGAAGCTTACCTTCATGTGCCTATAAGACTAGGTTGCAGAAAGTATCTGCGTTTTCGAGCTGGAAATTCTCATTATCAGTTCTCTGCATTGCCCTTTGGCTTATCTACTGCGCCCAGAGTATTCACAAAGGTTCTGGCTCCAGTGATAGCTTACTTCAGGCTAAAAGGAATTCAAATCTATCCTTACTTGGACGATTGCCTGATTCTGGCTCAAGAAAAAGAAGACCTTCTACAGCATTTGGAATATGTCATAGCAGTGCTAAGATGCCTAGGGTATTCTGTGAACGAAATAAAGTCCAGTCTAGTACCCTCTCAAGACATGTGCTTTCTGGGTGTGAGACTGAATACAGCAGCCCAGATGGCCTTTTTGACCCCGGACAAACAAAAGAATCTTTCCAGTTACTTCCATCAACTATCTCTTCAGTCCGGGCTGACTGCAAGGACAGTCCTTCAAGCCTTAGGGTTCATGGCATCTTGTATTCTGGTGCTTCCCAATGCCAAACTGCATATGAGGAAGCTACAATGGTATCTCAAAAATCTATGGACACAGCACTGCCAGGATTTGGACACTGTCATTCAAATAATACCTTGCATTCAAAAGGAATTTTTGTGGTGGGCTCAGGAATGTCACCTAAACAAGGGACTCTCTGTGACCCGGCCAGAGGCGAGTCAGATTCTAACGACAGATGCCTCAGACATTGCTTGGGGAGCTCATCTAAATGGAAAGTGGATACAAGACAAGTGGCCTGCCAGACTACAGCATCTACATATCAACATGAAGGAGATGTTAGCAGTCCAGTTTGCATTAATGGCTTTCAAGGAGTTACTTCTTCCAGGGCAGGTGTTGATTCTAACAGACAACACAACTGTCATGTGGTACATCAACAAGCAAGGGGGAACACATTCTTACCCATTGTGCAGGCAAGCAATGATTTTATGGGAGACTGCGCTAAGCTTGCAACTAACTCTTCAGGCAAGGTTTCTGCCGGGAGCACAGAACTCCTTAGCAGATGTGTTAAGCAGACAAATCATGGATCCCCACGAGTGGAAACTGGATCTTCATGTATTTCAAAAGTTGACAGTGTCCTGGGGAACTCCAGACATAGATCTGTTCGCTTCTCCACTAAACCACCAGCTGCCAAAGTTTTGCACAAAGAGGTTTCATCACACAGCTTGGAAAGTGGATGCTCTTTCTTTCAGTTGGAAAAATCTTCATGTGTATGCTTTCCACCTCTGCCTCTTCTTCCAAAGGTGCTTCTAAAGGTCAGACAAGACAAGCCAAGGATGATTTTAATCGCTCCAGATTGGCCTCGGCAGCACTGGTACCCATTACTGAGGAATCTGGTAAAGAAGCCTCCATGGCCTTTACCCTTGATTCCACATCTGTTGTCTCAGAAGGACGGTCGTCTGCTCAATGTCAAGCTTCACTCTCTTCATCTAACAGCCTGGCATATTCTGTTTTGAAAGACAGCAGGTCTCAACTTCCTCAACAAGTTTTAAATGTGATTATGGAAGCCAGAAGACCTAGTACAAGGAAAGTGTACGCAGAAAAATGGAAGAGATTTTTATTTTGGACTGCAGCAAAGAATTTGGAGATTTCAGAGCCTAATTTGAGTGTGGCTCTTCCATATCTTACTGAGTTATTGGACAAAGGTTTGTCTTTCTCTTCCATTAAGATTCATGCTGCAGCAATTTCAGCTCACTATGATTGTGACCCACCATTGTTTTCACATCCTTTGTTCAAGCAATTTCTTAGAGGGGCAAAGAATATAAGACCCCCACGTAGACCTCCTACTCCTGCTTGGGATCTCAATTTTGTGTTGGAGAAACTTACTCTACAACCTTTTGAGCCTGCAGCTACTGCTGAACTGAAATACTTGTCATGGAAGACTGCTTTTTTGTTGGCCATTACTTCTGCAAGAAGGGTTTCTGAGTTACAGGCCCTTATGGCGGTTGAGCCTTTTTTTGATTTTTCATAAGGATAGGGTATCATTACGTACTAATCCTTCCTTTATGCCTAAAGTGGTTTCTAGTGTGGCTTTAAACCAAACTATTCATTTGCCTATGCAGATCCCCAAAATAAAGGGGAAAAGATTTTGCACACTTTAGATGTACACAGGCAATTGCGTTATTATTTGAGCAGGACTAAGGATTTTAGGCAGTCTCAGCAGTTGTTTGTTTCTTTTGCTTTGAGTTCTCAGGGCAAGCCTGTATCAAAACAAACTATTTCTAGGTGGATTGGGTTTTGCATTGCATTTTGTTATTCCCATCATGGCAAGGAGATTCCAGCTGGGATTAGGCCTCATTCCACTAGGGCTACTGCCACTTCAACAGCTTTTTTAAGGGGGGTGGCAACTAAGGATATTTTGGAGGCAGCTACTTGGAGTTCAGTGCATACTTTCTCTAAGCATTACCACTTTCCTCTCTACTCTAAGTCTAGGGCTGGTTTTGCCACAGCTATTTTGCAAGGCATGTTATCAGCTCCTGCTTCCTTATGATTTGCCAGCCTCCCTTACCTCTGCTTTGGGATTCTACCCAATAGTTAGGACTGCAGCAATGTGGGATGAAGAACATAGTACAGTTTTGTACCTACCATAAATGTAGATGTTCGAGGATCCACATTGCTGCAGTCCAATTTACCCTCCCTCCTTCCCCTCTGTGTTTAGGGGTGGTTGTGTAGGTGAGGTTATATTCTGCTAATTTTGTATATTTTGTATATATATATATATTTTGCTGCAGATATGTTGGGAGTTTTTGGTTTTGGCCTTATCTTTTCAGGGTCTTCTGACATCTGGGGCAAGAAAAGACTGAGGATATGACGTCGGTCATGCGCATTAGTACCCTGACGTACTGACGTCAGTCTAATGCGCCCTGACCGACGTCAGCCATATACTTTGGTATTCGGGCCGACTGGACAGCGGACTACCCAATAGTTAGGACTGCAGCAATGTGGATCCTCGAACATCTACATTTATGGTAGGTACAAAACTGTACTTTTCATCCCATGTGACTTCAAGTTTGCATTCCATTCTCCTGTCATTTGCTGAAGTTCTTGTTCAGAGTCTGCTTCTAGTACAACATCATCTGCATGCAACAGCTTTGTTCTGTCCCCTTCGACCTCTTTGATAATGTAGTTCTTCAGCAGTATGAACAGCAGTGGGCTGAGAACTTAACCCTGATGCATACCCAGTCCCACTAGAACCCTTTTGAGAGTCCAAACACTGTCTGAGCGTGTGTCATTGTGTCTTTGTACATAGCGTACACTAATTTTACCAGTGTCGTGTGTCATTGTGTCTTTGTACATAGCGTACACTAATTTTACCAGTGTTTCTAGGAATTTGAACCATCACAGGACTGCCCAAATTAGCTTTCTTGTGGGACCTTGTTATATCCTTTCTCCAAGACTATAACTACTCAGCTGGACCTTTTACTTATTTCTAGCTTCTTCTCAATTATCTTGGTGCAGACATTGAGACAATTGTGCTTCAGTAGAAAAAGAGCCAGCATACCGTGTACAAAAGATCCACTTTATTTGAACAAAATATCACAGCCTTCCTCAGTGCAAAAAATATAAAATAATACAACTTTAATTAAACATTAAATACACATATCTCGAGGCTGATTGGTCCATCCTAGAATTGTTCATTCAAACTGGGAGGGAACAACCCACCCAGTTTCACAATCCACTTTTTTTCTTTGTTATTTAAGATAGAGTGCCACCCCATTTTATTGGATTTATTGCCCTTTACAATCAGTAACCATAAATATCATAACGTCACAACAACACAACCTATTAGGTTGGTTACAACATATGCCAGGAACATGGTCAACTTAATTGAAAGTGTCAGGAGACATTGGAACATACTACAATATGATGATGAGCTAGCTCAAATTATACCCAACAGATGTCAATTTTCATACCGTAAAGGCAAAAATCTTGGTTCCTGTTGTAATCATTATAAACATGGGTCCATGTATCAACCTTCTCAATACATACAAACTACTATAATGGGGGAGCCATTAGTTGGCTGTTATCCATGTGGACATTGTATCCACTGTGATAAGGTGGTCAAATCTAAACAATTTTCCAGCTGCAATTGTTCGGTAGTTTATGATACACAGTTTTTTGCCAGTTGTAGTACTGATTGGCTAGTATATCAAGCTACATGTACCTGTGGTTCTTTTTACATCGGTCAGACTTCCCGTCCATTCAGAATCAGAATTTCGGAACATATCAGCAACATCAAAAACAAAAAGGCTTCCAATGCACTTTATAAACATCATCTGACACACTCTACTGCCAGGTTTTCATTTATGGTTATTAATATTGTAAAGGGCAATAAATCCAATAAAATGGGGTGGCACTCTATCTTAAATAACAAAGAAAAAAAGTGGATTGTGAAACTGGGTGGGTTGTTCCCTCCCGGTTTGAATGAACAATTCTAGGAATTCTAGGCTGGACCAATCAGCCTCGAGATATGTGTATTTATATTATTTTATATTTTTTGCACTGAGGAAGGCTGTGATATTTTTCCAGCCGAAACCGGTCTGATTTTGTTCAAATAAAGTGGATCTTTTGTACACAGTATGCTGGCTCTTTTTCTACTGGGTTTTCACATTTGCTTTTGAGCCGTGCATCTGCCTTTCACACAGAAGTGCTGTTTTGCCTGTTACAATTGTGCTTCATCCTAATCTCAATCTGAACTGCCCATTTCCCTTCACACTTTCTACTATTGTGTGTATTCATTTATCAATCACATTTTCCTGCACTGTTATGCAGTGTGGCAGGAGTTTGGTACTTGTACACTGCCCACAGTCATGAATGCTCTCTTTGTTCTTGTACACTGGCACTAAGATGTTTATTTGCTTGTCATCTGGAATATGCCTTTTACTCCATACTCCTAGCAGTACCCTCTGGAGCCATTTCTCCCTTAACTCACCGTACATCTTGATCATATGTGCCATGACCTCATCTCAGCCTGCTGCTTTCCCTGCCTTTATTTTCTTAGTTCTGTTCTTCTTCTAGTGTGGGTTGTTCTTAATCTTTTATCATTGGTTTGCTCTAGGGCAGTAGTGATTATGTAGGGTTTCTTTATTCAGATGCTGCTGGAAGTACTCCATTCATCTGCCATTGATGTCCATGTCCTGTGGACTGGTGAACAGGTTGTTGCTGGCATCCCTTATGAAGGGTGTCTAGTGATTAAATTCTTTATCTTTCTGTCTGCCTTGCAGCCTGATAGAGATTTTTTGTACTTTCTGCTGAATTATTTTCCAGAAGCTGCTAGAATGTCTCTGATGCCTTGTTCTTTGCTATTGCAATTGCTCTCTTAGCCTCTTTGTTAGCTAACCAGTATTCCTTCTTAGCCTGATCCATATTTTCTGCCTCCCTCTTTTCCTGCACTCATTCTTTCATTTGATATTTCTTGGACTTCTGCATTTCTAGTCTGTCCTCTTTCTGAGTAGTAGACTGTGAATACCAAGCTAAGTGGCTTTGCTGTACTGTACTGCCCTTCCATCTTGTCTCCTGGATACATAGGATATCCATACTCCTCCTTTCCACCATGTCATCCAATTCCAAGCTGCATACTGTCAGTGATCTGATATTGAATGAATCAATCCTTAGCTCATGTTCGGCTGGTTGCTAGGTTTTAAGTCCAACTTTCACTCAACAGAGGTATCCCAGGGTAATCTAGGCTGCGCATCTGGATACCAGCCAGCCAGTAACTTATTGACTTAGGGCTGCTGGGCTTTATGGCGAGCACAGACTGGCCAATAGAAGTACACAGTTCCCTCCTACCATTAGTTTGGGTACTTGGCATAGGTCCTCAGCCCACTTATCACTGGAAATTACCCATGCCCATTTTTGGTGACATTAGTCACTGTGACCAAATCATCTAGAAACAGTTTTTACCCCATTGAATGGCTAGCCCTGAGATGGCAATCAGTCTGTGATCTATGCTGTCCTATCTAGAGGTACTGTGAACCACAGTTGATGCATGGTCTTTACAACAATTACCCTGATAGACACCACTTATCTGTGCTGCTGCCTACAATGTCATTCAATTTTGGATGAGTGTGAGGTAGAAAGAAGCCCACAGAGACATAGGTAGAATGTGCAAACTACATACAGGCACTGGCCAATGGGCAGGGTTAAACCTTTTACCTTGTGCGTGGGAGGCAAAGACCTTAACCATTATGCCAACCGTGCCTTTTTTTGTCTCTAGGGCAAATGGTTTAGAAAATAAATACACAGACATCAGGACCATTTGGTACTGCTTGTTGATTAGTACATCACATAATATTTTTGTGCATTTTATTGTTAAGTGCAGACCTTTTCTTGTCTTATACTGAATTAGAAATTCTTTTTTCTAGGAATGTTAAGAGCATATCGTTTGAAGATTATTGCAAAACTTGGTCTGGAATTGCTACATCAAAAACACTGAAGGAGTTCAATAATCCATGTAAGAATATGATAAATACACATGAAATTCACCATGTTTAGAATAGCTATACATAGCAATCCTTATACTATAGAGCCTTATTAATCTCATGAAATGCATGCAATGAAATGTAAACAGAGGACATGGTCCACAGTTTTTTCCAATGTGGGTGATATGGCAAACTGGCATAAAATGCTTTCTGGTTTATGTTTGCCAGGTGTACATTTCTAAAGCATGGTACACATCATTTGGGAGCAGTTGCACCAACTGGACACAAAGCAAATGGTTAAATCGTATGTTATCAGAGTTTTCTTCATTGCAGCAATCTCACCTCAGATGTGGTTCACAGGAAATACTGTTAGCAAAAGTGAGAATAATATTTTATTGTGAGTTGAACACATGCAGCAAGCCTCATACAGACTACTGCATATTTTTTACAACACGCCCATTTTTGAATAAGCATTTCAAATACTTCTAAAACTCAAATATATGACATTTTTATAATTGAGGTGGGTTCTGAACCCTGTGACTTCAACAGATTATACTACAAGGATGACTCCTGTTTCACGGCAGCAAATGAAGTTCAGCTCAGAAGCATTATCTGTCATCCACCTTGTTTATTCTACATTAAAAATACTCCCTTGAACAAGTTACTGCCTGCTCTTCTTTGTCATTGGATCACATTTATTGATATGAAGTACTTGTATAAAAGTAGGGGCAGTGCATGCTAGCATTAGATTTGATCATTGTTTTAACACTAATACTACTTGTTGCTCAATTTCATTTTTGCTTGTAGCACATTGGTCATTCTGACCTACTCTCCAGTCAGTAAATATTAAAAATTTTAAATTCAGTTTGTAATGAAAACTTCATATAAGTCTTTTAAAAGTTTGTTGATGAATCCTACATGCAAATTTATTGCAGAAGTCTCATACGTTTATTCTGAAAAATTGGACCCCTCTAATAAATCAGAATTCATGGATGCGATCTTTGGAAATGTTAAAGGCTTATTTAAATATGTCACTCTTCTTTTTCCATGAGAAACATACCAGATTTTCCTTACATACACTTCTATTTACTAATTTTATTTTTTTCATGGAGCTCGGCTTGATACTGTTGAATATGAACACTCTACAAGATTTAACATAACAAATAATGTAAAAGGGTAGAGTAAAAATTTTCAATCATGTTTAATGGTACTTGTAAGATAACTGGAGTGCTGAGTAGTGTTTTCATTTGTATTTTTATTCATGCGGATCATAGGAGATTACTAGGCTATTGACCCAGAGGTCATTTTAAGCCCAGCTGCTTCATCCCAATGTAATACCACAGAAATGCTAGTCAGTACCAAAGATTGCATTTAGTGATGACTGCCCATGTCCAGGATGGTTGTAGGCTCTATCCACGGTAAGAATCTATGGTGCCTTACCCACTTGTCAAGGTTCCTCTTGAGCAGTGTCATAGAGGTGCTCTGTTTCACATGAACTGGTAGCCTGTTCCAGAGATATGGCAGTTGCTAGAAGATAAATCTCTCCCTCCAGCATGTCCTATTTAAGTTGCAGATCATATTTAGTCCCTGGAATGGGTAGCCCTAGTCCGATTTGATTTACAGATTTGCAGCAAGTTCATTACATTTGGGTCTTGGGCTGGTCTGTAGGTCAGACATAAGTCTCACCTAAGAAGTCTATATGATAGAGTATAGTGACAGGGACTTTAGTCAGTCTGTGTAAGGCACATGCTGGAGTCCCTTCATCTTCTTTGTTAGAAACCTCTGAAGTCTCTCTAATTACTCCAGGTGCTTAGTAAAGTACTAGCCAAACGGAGTGTTATACTCAATTATGGGTGGGATAAGTGACGAATATAGGGGGGTTGTATCTTCTTTTGCTCTCGAGGAGATGCCTTTACTAATCAAGTGTGGTATGTAGAATGCCTTCCTTACTACAGTAGACGCATGGTGGTCAAAGTTAAGGTTGCATTCAACTTGTAATCCCAGGTTCCTTACCACTTCATGGGTGCCTAGGGTATTGTTGTTGATATGATAGTGTGAGGGGACATTGTTTGTGCTGAAGGGAATGATAATGCATTTCTTTGCATTTAGTTTAAGACTGTAACTAATACACCAGTCGTTGGTCTGCATGAGACCCTCCTGGAGTATACTGACATCATTTGGGGAGTCGATGATTGCACCTAGTTTGCAGTTGTCTGCAAACTTGGTCAGCCACAACTCCTTAGTTTTGACCTGAACTTCTAAGAAGTATATATCAAGCAGTAGACAGCCCAGTACTGACCCTTGTGGCACCCCTCAGGTAAACAGTTCTGCTGGATGATGTGGAGTCACCCACTTTGATAGTGTGTCTTGTTTGTCAGCCAGTTGGCAACCCATCTTACAACAAAGGGATTTACATTTAGTTTGCTAAGTTTATCGGTAATGCCTGATTGTAGGATTGTGCCAAAAGCCTTTGCTAGGTTGAGGCATGCCCTTGTCAATGTCTTTTGTCACATTTTCAAAGAAATCCACCAGATTTAACAGGCAGGATCTGCCCTTCATGAAGCCGAATTGGGTAGAATCCAGGGTTTGGAGGTCACCTATGTCTTTATTTATGAGAGCCATAATGATACGTTCCATGCCCTTATAGATGAGGCTGGTCAGGCTTGTGTGCCTGTAATTCCCTGGGTCTGTTGCTAGGCCACCTTTGTGGAGGGGAATAACTGTTGCTGTTCTCCATTCCGCAGGAACAAAGCCTGTGGTTAGGCTATGATTGAAAAGGGTACATAGTGGTGATGCTAGTTCATGTTTTAGCCTGCTTAGAAGACAGCCTGGGATGTCATCAGGTCCCATAAAGGCTGTGTTTTTTGCCTTGGACAAGGCTTTTAGGACCTTCTCTTCAGATATGTAGGGTGGGGGGAGTTTGGGGGAAGATCTGTTGTAAGTTAGGAGGGGATGAGGGAGTGAAATTTTTGCCAAACCTATCCGCTAACAGGTTTGCTATCTCTGTGGGGTCAATGTGTGTGTGACTCCACTGACCACTAGTTCTGCACATGCTTTGGGTTCTACCCATTAGGTTACATACATAGCTGTAAAAGGCTTTATGGTTATCCTTGGCTGTACCTGCTAAGTCTCTCTCAAAGGAGCCCTTGGAGGATTTGACAAGTTGTCTTATTGAGGCTGAGGAGGGTGCTTTTCCATTGTTGGGACCTTGTTTTTGTTTTCTTGGATAGCAGCTTTTTGCATTTATTGTAAAGTTTATTGATGTTGGATGTCCAGAATGGCAGCTTGTTTTTACTTGGGTCTGTGACTTTGATCCTTTCTGGTACGGCCAAGTTTATACACTTATGATTGTACAGGGCTTTAGTGTAAGCTTCGTCATAGTTGCTGCTTCCAGCTTGGGGGAGGGGCTTGGAATGCATTTATACCTTCACCTAGATGGGCATAGTTTGCCTTGAATGAAGTTTTTAAATCTGATTTCATCCTTTGTGAGTTCTGTTGTTAGTGCCAGCTCGAAGGTGACTGATTTGTGGTCATTTTTAACTAATGAGGGTCTGACAGTTGCTGCAGTGCATCTATATAACATGTTGGTAGGACCAGATGCAGAATGTTTGTTCCCCTTGCTGGGGTATTGTCAATTTGTTCCAGAAAAAAAGAAATGGAGAAAAGCCAAGGACTGCAAATGTATAGTTTATTATGCGCTTTCGTCTCGAGTATTAAGAGACTTCATCAGAATGAAGAACACCATTATGAAAACAGTTTAAATAGTTACTACACAATCTCTGATTGGTTAAAAGAGTGACATCATCCCTCCTGATTCCTGCTGGCCATAAATTAACCTCTTTAACTACTAAAAGAAATACACTATACTTTTAAACATTTATATGCACACAGACACACAATAAGAAATATAATTCTAGGTCAGGAAAGACAGTAGTCATAAAAACAAAAAATTGGTGTCATAAAAAAAAACTGCTTAGCTTTTTTTTCCGTTTCTTATTTTTTGGTTTTAATTATTTCCATGGTTTGTTTCAATTTGTTCCAGAGCATTTGAATTAACAAAGTCAAGGAACTTTTGCGCTAGCAAGTTAGGGCTAGCGTAAGTTTTCCATTTGATGGTGGGATAATTGAAATCCCCCATAACCAGTGTGTTTGGTAAAATTTGGATTTTCTCCAGTTTGATCAGCTAAGCTTCATGGGTGTCATGACCCATGGAAGGGGATCTATAACTGGCTATGATTTGAATGGGGGTCTTACTCACTGTAACCCGGACCTGGAGTAGAGCCATGGAGTTGTCCACTCTAACTAGACGGGAGGTGAATTCATCTCTGATATAGATTAAAGGGTCTACTTTACATGATCGACATTTCAAATGTTTGACTTTCATATGGCCGAGACCATATGATCGAACGTTTGAAATATCGACCATGTAAAAAAAAAAATACAAAAAACAAAATAAAAACTAAATGTGTCCACCCCCCACTACTTAAATATACCAACTCCGAGATTTCACTACATTGCAGAAACGGGAAATCTTCCCGTTCCGCTCTGTATGGAGATATCCACTCAAAGTGGTCGAGCTTTTAAAAGCTCGATCATATGGTCTCGGCCATATGAAAGTTGAGCTTTTAAAAGTTCGACTATCTGAAGGGGACCCAGATTGAAACACCACCTCCTTTGGTTTTCACATGTTCATTTTGCAGTCTAAAGGTGTAGAAGGCATTGTAGTCTCGCAAGGCCTGGGTACTGTCTGAGGCCTTGAAACAGGTTTCTGTGACTGCACAGACATCGACATCTTCTAGTGATAGAAGTGCTTCCAGGGAGTGCAGTATTTGGTTTAAGCTCCTAGCATTCAGCAGCATGACCTTTAATTTGTTCTGATTGGTTAATTTCATGTTGGTACTATTGTTTTTGAGACCTTGCCTAAAAAAGGCACTATGGGGGAGGCAAGAGCCTTTGCCAGCAGCCGAAAGCCTAGAAGTGCCAGGTGCAAACCATCTCTGGAAAAGCAGAGAGGTTTGTCAACCATGGCTTCCCAGGCTGACAGGAACTAGATCATCTTTGAATGACACCAAAAACTGAGCCAATTATTGAAATCAATATTTTTTTTGTTTATACTGTGGCATCATTATAGGTGAAGGTAGTACACTGCTCAGGGTTAGGGAAATACCTGCCTGGGACACATACTCAGAGAGCTCAACCATGTTTCTCTTCATATAATCCAGTGAGATAAGATATTGTATAATGTTATGATGTTTTAATTTGATTATTACTCACCATAAGCATAACAGTAAGGAAGGCTTTCATGTTCAGAATATTTTAACATTATAACACCACTGTGCTCAGTATTTTTTTCAAGACATATTTATTTTCATGCATGTTACAACTCCATCATATCCACACATTTTGCAAATGACCATAGACATCAAGCAGACAAATATAGTTTGACAGTCTGTCCTTAGTATCTTACCATGCCTTGTTTGTAACACCTCAGAAACACCATATATAATACCATGCTACTCAAGTTTGTTATAACACTGCTTGTCTGTGTTTACTTGTACCCTTTGTCAACAGTCATATGTTCATTGTTGTCTGTGCTTCTAATTTATTGTATGTATATACAGAGATGACAACCTGTTTAGTAGTACCCAGTCATGTGCCTATTTTGTTCAGCATTTCCATTGTCACTAATGGGGGAGTCCCCCACCCTATTTCTTCACACATAAAATCTACCCTTTCCAAACCTCTGAATGCCTATGATGTGTTCCTACCTTTTTGCCCTTTTTCTGTTGCTTTCTGGAGTTCATTTACCATATTTGTGCCCTCCTGGATATCTGGAGAAGTCCTAGATTTCCATTTCTTAGTAATAGCTTTTTTGTGTAATACTTTAACCTATCGTGGGATTGTTTCTGAGTCTGGTGATATTCCTATAAAAAAACTAGCTCCTTTCTTTCCTAAATTCTTCTGAAAAGATATTTAAGAGCAACTGTAACTGTGATATAAATTACCTCAAGTTGTCACATTCCCAAAATATGTGTTCCATGTCTGTTTTGCTTGCTGGTTGCATCTCCAGTAGTTGAAGAGTTGTCTGATGCACCTGGGAACAAGTGTTGATTTTTTTTTACTGTTCAAAAGTATTGGTGGAGGCATTTCCATGCAAAAAATGTCAATGCCCTGCATTTAGTTGCCAATCTTGTTAACTCACAGATCTTCCAGAAATCAATTGATCAATCCCTTTCTGCTTCTTTTTCCCATTTCCCCTTCCAATTTATCATTACTTTTCTGCTTATGTGTAACAGATAACAATGTATATCTCTAAGCAATTTCTGTGTCCTTTTATCTATCAATTGCATACTGTATGTCTACAAATCTGTTAATTTTAATTTATCTACATTTTCTCCTGGGTATATATTTTGTTTGCTTTCCATTCTTATCAGCCTCTCTTATTCAAGTTGTGGTATCCCCTGTCTGGGCCAGTAATCTAGGAACCTGAATCCTCACCACTGACACTGCAGAGGGACATTCACTTGGAACAAAAATAGATACAGTATTTCCAGATGCAGCTCTTTGCATCAAGCACAATTTCTCTTAAGAGCACAAAGTGAACACACTCAGTCCAGGGTCTAGATTTCTCACTCTCTTTCTCTCCAGGGCCCTAGTGAGACTTCCCACTGGTGCAGCTGTCCTCAGCCAAGTGCCTAAGCCAAATCCTCCAGCACCCTCTCTGTGAAGCCAGTGCTTTGTGTCCCTCCTCCAAGCAGCTGACATACACACTCTTTGAAGTTTGATTTGCGTGAACACGCACACACACACACACACACACACACACACACACACACACACACACACACACAAAAGGGTGGCATAGATTTACTAGCTATGCTCCCTTCTGCCTAGTCTATAAGGTAGTTACACTGCCACCAGACACTCCAAAGCCAGGTACACTAAGGCTCTTACAAGGGTACCCAATTATACTGAGTGAAGTTAATATTAATACAAACAATAGTGTTTGACCAAAGCGGTAGGGCTTTCAGGAGAGGCCACAGAGTCACCAGTTCGATATAAGTACTTTCAAAGGTTAGAATATTCTCTGAAGGACCAGCCACAATGACAAGTTTAAATATATTTTCTATATATATTCTCTTGCGCCATAGCTAAATTATGGAACTCACTCCCACCCACAATTACCTCCGTACCATCATGCACCAACTTCAAAACTTTATTAAAAGCGCACCTAAAAACATGCTGGCTATGCCCTTGCAACTCCCACTCTAATATCATCCACCCCATCAAACTACTACCTTTCTTTCACTTCCACTAACTACCTTGATGATAGCAAGCTCAGATGCTCATAAGCCTAGTACTTATTATACAGCAGGAACTTCTCATTGTTACATTTGTTAATGCCTGTTATGTACTTCACAGATAAAGATTCTAGTTGCCTAGTGATGTACTATGTTCTTCATCTGTAAATATGTTGTAAGTAATTTCTATGTTAAATTGTTAATCACTATGTAATCCAATGTAACTACTGTCTGTTTATTTTACTGTGGAGCTTTTCTCCCCGGGCCTCCGCTGAAAATGGACCTACGTCCAGTCGGACACTCCCGGTCAACAAATTTAAATAAATAATAAAATAAATAAATAAATAAATTTTAATAATAAATAATAAAAGAACATGAAAACACTAAATATATATTTACAGTAAACACCAGAGTTTCAATCACAGGAAATATTAAAATAGCACAGATGAATAGATTCACACAGATACAGAAAAACAGTACTTAACTAATCTCACAATATTTTCTGACTGATCCAAAGAATTACTATTCCCTGGACACTTCCTAGAGCAAGGCAAAATGAAGTAGGTGAGGGGTCCTTCTACGTTAGGTTTCAAAAACAAAGTACTCTAAAACATCAGTCTCATCTAGTAGTAAAACACCATTTTTGTGATGGATTACAGAATGACATCACACACATCTGGTCATCTGATTTCTGGTTCCCATACTACCCTCTTGGCTGGAAGTTGCCAAGATTTAGCACATATGTGTCAATAATACACACATATACAGCTTTGATAATATCTGTTGCAGCTTCTGAAAGTCAAAAAATGATATAACACTTCCATTCTTCCTACAAGAGCTAATACACCATTCTCTGGCACAGACATTTCATCTCTGGTTGCAGTCAAAATGGTAAGATGCAATCATTATGGTCTAAATTAAGTAATTTAATTTCTTACTATTTTTAAAATGTTAGCTGGACTGAGATTAACCTCCTGTCTTCCAGTATCCTCTGTTAACATATATACATGTCCTCAGTTACCACAGTACAGTCTGATATAAATGTATATTTATTTTCTGTGCAGCAGGACACGCTGTTGATACATTTTTAACATAAGCAACTTGACAAATACATTTTCAACACAAGTATCTGTACAAATCAGTTTGATATACAAATGATATAGCATTATTTACAAAATTCCAGCTAGCTATGCCCTACTTCTCCTGGCTTAGCTGGCAATACCTCATATTGTCACACAAGGCTTAGTATGTTCCTTAAAATATATGTACTGTTAGTTGTGACTCATTTAATCTAATTGTCACCTTGTCTAATTTAGTGCCAGAATCTAATAGTGGTGTCCCTGCTTCTCCAGCTAATACTCGCATCACTGTCTGCTAATCCTGTCACATCTTCTCTAGTAGGTAACGTGCAAAACCACCAATATTTTAGTGTCTCCTGTTTTAAGTTGTCTTTTATTAATTGAAATATGTCCTTAAATATAGCCTAATTGGGACTAGACTGAGCTAACCTATCATGTAAACTTATAATTGTTTATGTTTCTTCCACTTGTAACATGGCTAAATCCATAGTTTTCCATTGGGCCTCTTAACTCTACAAAAGCATTAGCATAAAGACCGCTATTTAAGTTGCCTCAAAATATATGTAGGGATTAGGGATCCTGATGCTCCCCCAGTCTTTGGCCATTGTCAATCTGTTCCATGATATTTTTGATCTTTTACCTTCCCATAGCAAATTTGTTGACAAATTCTTTATTCCAGGTATTCTCCCCTCCAAGCTTACCACAGGAAAGCCTGGAAAAGAAATCTACATAATGGTAACAACAACATATTTATAGCTTAACTTTTTGGATCACATTCAAAGTTTAGCATCTTCTATTGTTTCACATCCATTTTCATTCTGTGTAGATAAATGTAAGTCCATATTGTCCCCTTCTCCATGTTGGCCATAATCCATATGCCCAGATATTTTAATTTTGTATCTTTCTTTAATTCAGGATATTTTAATAACAGACTTCAGCCAGGTGTATCATGTATCATTACTGCCATACTTTTGTCACTATTAACCCTGTATCCTGAATAGCCACCAAATTCCTTAGTATCTCAAGCAAGAGATCCAAGTCTTCTTGCAGCTGTTGTATGAATAGCAGAATGTCATCTGCATATGCTGCTATTTTTATGTTCCCCTCCACAAATTCTGTAACCTTTTATTGCTAGCCACCCTAACTTTTCCACTAATGGTTTAAGATATAAGGCAAATAAAAATGGTGATAGCAGGCAACCTTGTCTTTTGCCCCTGATAATGTCAAAGGGAAGTGATACCCCGCATCTGATTTAATTCTAACTGTAGTGTTTTTGTATAATTTTATGATTACCTCTATAAATTTATATCCCAGGCCAAAGAATAGCAAGGTTTCCCTCATAAAATTCAATACCACCCTGTGGTATGTCTTCTTGGCATCCAGACTAATGAATGTAACTTTATTGCACGTTAGCTGAGCATGCTGAATAATTAAAGAGATGGCTCTCATAATATTATCAAATGTTTACCTATGTTTGACAAATCCTGTTTAGTCTGACTATATCAGAGAATTAATAACATTCTCTATTGTATCTTCCATTAAGGCCATAAATATTTTATAATTGTGGTTTAAGATGGAAATGGATCTATATGATGGAGGTTCCTTTGCTTTTCCTTCATTTTCCAAAATGTGGTTAAAAAGAGTGGTTAAGACTCTATATAATTCTGGTCCTCCTCTTTTTCTTAGGTCTACTCGCAAACCATCCATCCTAGGTGTTTTCCCTAGTTACATTTTCCTTATTATTCCCCAAATCTCTGTTACCATACAGTGTTGTGTTAACTCTTTTTTACTGTTGAACTGTGAGCTTAGACAGTTTCAGATTACTCAGGTATATTTTAATTTCCAGTACCTTTATATCCCCTTTATCTCTGTGTGGTATATTCTCTTAAAAATAGTCTGCACTTTTCCAGCATTTCTTTTGGTTTCATGACCATATCCTTTCCCGTTTCTGACTTTAAGTTTACAGCTATCTGCATTGCCTTCCTCTGTCTTAGTTAAATAGCTAAAATATGTTGATACCTAGGTGAATCCTTAAGCCTGCACAATAAAGGTCCATTTTTTGTCTAACAGATCTATTACTTCCTTCCTTATCCAGTCAAAATCTTACCTGTTTTCTAAACTGAGCTTTCTTATCTCTTTCTTTCAGCATATGTAGTTCTTCAGGTTTCATATCTAGTACAGATTTATGTTGGCTCCAGTCCGGTTTCATATACTTCATTAATTCTTATTTTAGTCTGTACTTTAGGTTCATAGGTTCATAGGTTGGTACTAGGCTATCAGCCCTAGGGCCTATACAAGCCTAGCCATAACAATTCCCTTGCTATTTCTTCCCACATTATTTACTTTCCTGGACCCCTGTCTAGCAGGGCGACTGACGTGATCCCTGGGGTGAATTTCCTTTCTCCCATCCAATCGTCAAGGTTCCTCTTGAAGAGGTCCAAAGAGGCACTCTGCTTGACATGTATGGGCAATCTATTCCAGAGTCTGGGGAGTCTCTGGGTCAGGAACCTATCCCTCCAACATGTTTTGTTTATTGTGATGACAAGGTTTAGATCCCTGGAGTGTGTAGCTCTGAGGGATTGGGATTTCTTTAAGTGTAGCATGTCCAACAGCTCTGGGTTTGACATGGCCTTGTATGTTAAGCAGAGATCGCCTCTGAGTAGGCGATATGCGACAGAGTATAGCTGGAGTTTTTTAAGGCGGTCAGCATAGGACATCTGCTTTAGGCCTGTGATTCTTTTAGTGAGGTATTTCTGAGGCCTTTCCAGTTGTTGCAGATGTCTTGAGAGGTACATACCAAATGGGGCATTGTATTCTATAATGGGTCTAATGAGGGATGAGTACAGTGGGACAATGACCTCCTTTTTTCTGGATGAAAAGCCCTTCGTGATGAGGTGTGCCACATAGAAGGATTTCCTGACTGTTGTGGCGATGTGGTTATCGAAGGTGAGACCACTGTCCACCTGTGTCCCCAAGTCTCTTATCACACTTTCTGTGTTTAGTGTACTGCCACCTATATGGTAATTCATGGATACATGTTTTTCCCAAAGGGATAACAATACATTTCTTGGCATTGAGCTTGAGCCCATGGCTCTGGCACCAAGCATCTGTTTCTGTAAGGCCCTTTTGTAGAGTATCCACATCATTTGGGGATTCAGTAATGGTTCCCAGTTTGCAGTCATCTGCAAACTTTGTTAGCCAGAGTCCCTTAGTGTTGACCTGTACTTCAGAGAAGTAGATGCCAAACAAGAGCGGCCCCAGGACTGAACCCTGAGGTACTCCACTTGTCACTTGTCTGGAGCTGGATTTGGAGTCGGCTACTTTTACAGTGTGGGTTCTATCAGTAAGCCATTTAGCAACCCATTGGGTGACATAGGGATTAATGCCCAACTTAGTAAGTTTATCTATGATTCCAGAGTGGGGGATGGTGTCAAAGGCCTTGGCAAGGTCTAGATAGGCTGTGTGGACCACCTTACCCTTGTCCATGGCTCTGGAGACTGATTCAAAGAAGTCAATCAGGTGTACTCATTTTTTCTATATCTGTTTTGAAAATTGATATTCATCTAACCAGAGAAGAAAAGACTCTTTATTCAGATAATAAGTTGTGAATCTCCAGTATTTCTGTATTCTTATAGTAGAAATATTTTGTACAATTACCATCACTGGAGTATGGTCAGAAAAGCTCAATGGGAGGGCCTTAGGTTATTTTATTAAGACCTGTATTCTTTAAAGATGTATACTCTCTCTAGCTTTACCCAGGTCCCATGCCTACCTGAGCAAAATGTATTGGTAGTGTTGTTTCCTCTATTAGTATCCACATCAGTCAACCCTGTATTTTTAAAATATTGAACCACCTGTTTTAGTTATCCCCAATTTCCTGAGACCTTTATTTACATCCCTCTGGTATGTTGTAATATTCCAGTCACCTGCACAGATTAGCATTTCTTCATCAAAATGTAGAATCTTTCCCATAATATCATAAATGAAATGTTAGTAAATTCTGGTGGTTGGTATATTGCACATACTGCTAGTCCAAAACCTCTATAACTGCCATTAATTGCTAAAACTCTTCCCGCCTCTTCAGTATTTGACTATCTATTACCATCTGACAACTATATGTTAACAGTACTGCTATGCCTCTTCTTCAACCCAGTGATGCAAAAAAAAAACTGTCTTCCATCTTCCTCTGACAAGTTGTAGGTGCTCATTTGTATTTAAATGGGTTTCCTGTAACAGACAAATATCTGGGTTGACTGTGCTTTCTATACTGTAGTAATTGCCTCCTTTTCTGCATATTTACCATTCCATTTACATTTCAGCTTAGTAGTCTGAAACCCCTGTATTTACTAGTGTTCATCAAGTCTAAAGTTTTTCAAGGACAAAAGTTTCTTCAAATCTTCCTTCCAGATTGTTCTTTTCATTTTGTCTACCAAAATGAGTTATTACAATTGTCTGCTTTAATTTAAAAATATACATGTTGCAGTCTTTGTCTTCTTTCTATAGAGTATCCTTTTGTTCATTAACATTAAGAAATAAGCAAATGGTGTTAAAAGAATGTTATAAATAAAGAAAGTGAAGTCTAAAGCTAAGAACTATATGCATAATCTCGGCTACCAAGCAATATCTGTGTGCACTATCCATAAGTAGTGGCCAAAAGTTTGTGTACTCATTGTTGATACTCTTCAAAGTAACAGGTAGGACTTAATGCCGATGACATGTAACATATATATTCTGATTCCAGGACAGTTTCTCATTTTGTTTCTTTCTTTTCCTTGTTTTGTTCTTCCATATTAGTTAAAACACATTCCTTTGAGGCATACTAACTGCTCATAAAAGGTCTGTTTTAATGCTCCGTGTTAGGATGGTGAGGCTGTCCTGTTTATACATGTCCACATTTCCAATTTAAAGGTATCCGCACATTCTTAGGTAACACCTTATTCTATCCAAGTTCGAAGTTCTGAATGGTAACTGTACACTCCATTCTATCTCTGCTGAAGAAAGATGATTGGATGTGCTTGATGGACCACAAAGACACCTACTATAACATAAAGATAGAGAGGCAATCCAGAAGGATCCTGCGCTTCAGGCTTGGAGCCAGTCATGTTCAATTTCAGGCATTGTCATTTGGTCTCACCATAGCTCCCAGAGTGTTCACTGAATACATGGCAATAGTAGCAACCTGTCTCAGAATGCAGGGATTCCAGGTCTAGCCTTACCTGGATGCCTGGATCCTCACACTGACATCAAAGGCATCAAAGATTCCTAGAGAGACTTTTTACTCCAGTTGTGCCAGTCCTTGGGCATCACAGTCAACCTTCAGAAATCCAAGTTGGAACCTGTGCATAGCCTGGAATTTATTGGATGCCCTCTGGACACCTCCAAACAAATTGCCAAGTTGCCTCCTGTGAGACTATCTTCCTTACAAATTTAAGTCTTGTTGCATCCAAAGTCACATGCTCATCTGATCCTGCGTTTTGTTAACCTTATGGTCGCAGCTGTCTGCCATGTTCCCTTTACCAAATACTTCATAAGGATTCTTCAGTGGACACTGTCAGTTCAGTGGTCAATTTACTACCAGCTAATGACCTTTCCTGGTCCATCTCACTAGTGTGTGTCTCCACCACATCCATTGGTGTATGAATTTCACTCAAATTTCTTCAGGTTATCCTTTTGTTGTTCCCCTACCCAAATTTATGTTAACTATGAATATTTCCCTCCTTTGGTGGGGGAGGGGGGGGGCATTACAAAGAGAAGGCAGCCCAAGTTACCTGGTCCCAGTCAGAGGCTTGCTTGCACATTACTGTTGTGGAGATGAGAGCAGTCCTCATTGCATTGTAGGCATTTCACGACTGCTTCCCTAAAGGTGTGATAACCATATAGTCTGGCAAGACTGCAGTGGTGTGGTATTTGAACAAGCAAGAGGAGAACCTGATCCTACCATCTGTGTTGAGAGTGTATGAGGGTGTGGCAATTGGCAATGTCCTCACAATGCTTTCTGATATCAGTGCACATTCTGACAAAATCCAGCATCCTAGGGGACAACCTAAATGAGCATTTTGGTGCCTCACAAGTGCTTTCTCAACCCAACAATAGTGGCACGTATTTTCTGCTGCTGGGGTAAGCCATATTATGATCTGTTTCTGACTCCTTTCAACACCATATGCAGCTCTGTGTTTGCCCTGATCCCTCCCGAAGAACAATTACCAAGGGATGCTGTTCTTTATGCTTGGCCTCCATGTCTCCTGTACAATTACTCATAAACTCTTAATGACCAAGTTTCTGCAGAAAGCTCCCCATTGCAGAGTGAATGTTGTCCATATTGCCCCCTTCTGGCCCAGACAAGTGTAATTCCCCTTCCTGTGGCCTCACCTTCTTCATCTGCCTTGGGGTTGGATCCAGTTCTGGATACGATCCCACATCCTTCTGGCCAGGCCCACCCAAATATGTTCCTCAGGTGCTTAGTTTCTCCAGTTCCAGTGATTTCAAGGGATCCCAGGCTTACCAAAATATTAGTGCATATCCTGTACTCATCTCAAAAGCCCTTTGCTAGAAGAGTTTAAGCCAGCAAATGGAAAAGGTTTTCTATTTTGGCTGCATTCTAAGGTTTAGACAACTTTTCTGCTCCTCTGCAAGCAATTCTTTATTTTTCTAGTGGGGATTTTCCAACATAGATTAAGTTTTAGATGGTGGCCATTTCTAATTTTTGTATGGTTCATAGGAGTGTACCAGGCTAAGGACCACAAGGGCCTTTTTAAGCCTAGCCATGCATCCAAAATCTCTGACAAGTTCTGGTAACCTTGATAAGTGTGAACATGGGCTTAGGAGATAAAACATTTACATGCAGAGGCCTGGAAGATGAACCATTTACCTGTGTCCATTAGAGACATAGGTACCAAACCAGATATGAATTTCCTGTTCCCCATCCAGTTTTCCAAGTCTTCACATGGATGGGGAGCCTGTTCCAGAGAAGGGGTAGCCTCCTGGATACATACCTATCTCGCCAGCAGGTCCCATTTATATCACAGGCAAGGTTTCAGTCTTTAGAATGGGTAATTCTGGTGTTTGTTTTGTGGATATGCGTGGGGTCTGACAATGCATTTTATGCAAGGCATAGGGCTATCCCTATAGGAGATACAGTACAGGGACAGGGCTTTTAGACAGTCTGCAGAGGACATGATAATTGATGTACTGTATTCTTTTAGTAAACAACCTCTGTAGGTGTTCTAGTTGCCGGATCTGCCTGGTTGGGTGCATACAAAGGGACATTGTACTCAATGATAGGTCTGATGAATACTGAATGTAGTGGAACAGTGATCTCCTTTGACCTAGACGCCACACTTTTGTTTGTAAGTTGCACAACATAGAATGTTTTCCTCACTAATGTAGGCATGTGATGGTTAAAGGCTAGATTACTGTCTGTGTGTCCCCAAGTCCCTGACTACTGGGTAGACTCTTAGCAGTGTATTGTCAGTGTGATAGTTACCAAGGGTGGATGATTTCCCAAATGATACTGTTATATATTTCCTGGCATTTAGTTTTAGTCCATGGTTCTGAGACAAATTATTTATCTGAGTCAGCTTATCCTGGAGAACATTAGTGTCAGTGGGGAATCCTATGACTGCTCCTAATTGCAATCATCTGCAAATTTAATCAGCCAGAGGCCTTTGACATTGGTGTTGACTTAAAAGAAGTAAATGCCAAAAAAGAAGCTGGCCCAGGACTAACTCTGAGGTACTCAACTTGTGACTAGCCTCTTTGTGGATGTGGACTCCCCAGTTCTAACTTTCTGGGTCCTGTCTGTGAGTCAGCTGGTTATCCACTGGGTGACATGGGAGTTTATACCTAACCTCTTGAGTTTGTTAACAATGCCCAAATGCTTTGGCCAGATCAAGGTAGGGCAGTGTGAACTATTTTTCCCTCATTCATTGCTTTGGTGAACTTCTCGAAGAAGTCCACCAGGTTGAGGAGGCATGACCTGCCCTTGATAAAATCAAAGTGAGTCGGTTCCAGTGTTTGGAGTTTACTATGTCATTATTGATCCTTTCCATAGCTTTGCATATGAGACTAGCGAGACCTATTGGTTTGTAGTTGGCCCACCTTTGTGCTGAGAGATTACTGTTGCTAGTCTCTATTTGTGCAGCACAAAGCCTGTTTGGAGACTACAGTTAAATATCAATTTCAGTGGGCCTGATAGGTCATGTTGCAGGCTATTTAGAATGTATTCTGGGATATTTTCTGGACCTATCAATGCAGTGTTTTTGGCCTTAGTGAGAGAATTGAGGACCTGTTTCGTAGTAATAGTACAGTGATGTATATTTGATGATATTGCCTGAGGGGAGGTTGAGGGGAAGAGAAGGGTAAAGTTAGAGCTGAATTTGTCTGACAGTATATTTGCTATATCTTATGGCTCTGTATAGGTGGCTTCATTGACAGTGAGCTCTGCACACAATTTCTGTTACCCTTGAGGTTGTGGACATAGTTAAAGAATGCCTTGTGGCTGTCCTTGGCTTGGGAGGCAAAATTTACCTCAAGTACGTGTCCACTAAATTATTTGTTTAGTTTGATAGGAGTGCTTTTATCCTTTTGGGTGCTACGCCTTCTAATTTTTTCCATGATTTTCTTTCTTCTGTTATACAGCCTATTGATGTGATTCCACTAAGGTGGCTTGTTTTTTTTTTTTGAGTTTGTTCTGTACTACTTCCTGATGGGTACACTGCCTCTATGCAGCTGTTAACATGCTTGCATAGGGTTTCTCTGAACAGTCCCGTGCAGGCAGCAGTGTCTCAGGGTTTATGAGGGCTTGAAATTTTGCCAGGTTATCACTTAATAGTAGGAAGTTAGCCTTCGATTAGTTCCTGAACATTCAATGGCTAGCTGGAGTTCCGGGTTTTATTTTTAGTTTAGAGGAGACCGTTTTGTGGACTGACCTTACCAGAGAAGATGTTATTCTGGTGGTGGCAGGGGGTGGGGGGGTGCAGCACTCTTCCATATTTGTGAGAACTAGAGTCAGTATGTTTGCCCCCTGGTTGACATATTGACAGTCTAGCCCAGGGAGTTTGTGTTTACAAAATTCAGGAATCTCTGTGCCTGCATGTTTGGTATCTTATATGCTTCTCAGTTAATAGTGGGGTAATTAAACTCTCCCATGAATATGGTATTGGATTTGATGGTAAGTGTTTCCAGTAAGTTTAAGTACATGTTATGGGTTTCCTCGGTCATTTAGGGGGAACTATAGCTTGCAAGAAGTGGTATGGGATTTTACCTGTGATGATTTGTACATGGAGAAGCTCAAGTGCATTGTCCTGTATGACCAGCCTTGGGGTATGTTTATTTTTGATGTAAATCAAGACACCTCCATCTTTAGTCTCTGTCATTGTAGTAGCTGATCTAAATATTTGGAAGGCATTATAGCCTTGCTCTCCGTGACTTTAAACCATGACTCAGTGACTACACAGATGCCAGCATTCTCTAGGGTAAGGGTAGCTTGTAGGGAGTGGAGTTTCTTGTTTAGACTCCTAGCATTGAGCAGTAACACCTTTAGATTTTCTTGGTTTTGATTTGCTATGTCAGAAGTACTTTCAATTTGGCATTGCCTAAAAAGGGCACTTTGGGGAAGGACAATGTTTTAGCTAATATTTGAAAGCCTAGTGGGGAGAGGTGCAGATCATCCCTGGCAAAGCAGGGTGATTGTTGACCAACTCCTTCCATGTTGACCAATATTGCACCCCCTTTAAGTGACATCAGAAACTAAGCCAGCTATCAGCTCTGTTCATACTGCAGAATCATCCTTGGAGAAGGTAAAATGCTGCTCAGTGCTCAGTTCATACCAACCTGAGACACACATTCTGAGACTTTCAAGATGTCTGTCTACAAATAGTCTAGAGAACTGTGTGTCAGGTCATTTACACCCACATGGACTATGACTGAGTCATACTGGTACTTGTGATCTAATGTCCTGAGTATGTATATAATGTGGTGGATCCTATCTCTTGATAAGCAACTGACTGTGACATTCCCTTTACTCAGCCTGGTGAGAGTGACATCAGCATGTCTCACAATAGAGTCTCCAATGATCAGAATGTTTGATTGGTGGCTTGCCTTATGAGCTTAGCAGTAGAGGTTCCATGAGATGTGACTGTATGTGTTGATGTGGGTATTGATTTGAAAAAGTGTATTCGGGGCTGCTGAGGGTATTTGTTATGTGCACTTCGTCTAGGAGGTCTTTGTGGATTAGGAAGTTTACATTTAAGCGCCTCAGCATATGTGGGTCTATATGTCTGCATCGAATTGTGTGTGATGGGTGCAACACCTGTATTGCTGACAACCTGATTGATATTAGGAGTGCTTTTATGTGAGAGCTTTGCCTCCAATGACATTGTATAAATGCATCTCTCACATGCTATATTAGTTTGTTTGAAAATTAGCTAGTTCTCAGTAAACATGATGCAATTTCTACATTGCCACAGAATGCCTATATCCACCAATCTGGTAATGGAAATAGTGGGAAAGTTCATATCTGTGACAACAAGCCTTTTTTATTAATTAGAGTTGCGGTGAGAATATAAAGCGATGTCAACAGTATCTGGTTTGCAACTCTGGGGCAGTACTTTTCACTGCAAACTTATTGCCCTGTCTGCAAATAGGTATTAGTGAAATTTAATGAGTGCTTTTACATGAAAAATGCCAACTCACTGTAGCTGCATCTATAAAGGACACTGCCAAACATGTGAGGTAAAACTAATTAGTGACCCTGATGATTCATGGATATAGTATTTAGGGAGATATTCTGAAGTTAGGTTAGACAGCAGCTAATGAAGCAGTACTTACTGAAAAGAAAGAATTAGCTTTGTCAAGAATGATGAAAAGAGGAGATCTGCCTAGCTACTACTAATGCTGGTCTCACCATAGCTTTATGCTACTGGAATACAATGCCCCATTTGCTTCTTCTCCCACCAGAAGCAAAACAGTAGTACTAATCCCAAGATGAGAAGCAGGCCACGGGCTCTTTGGTTATCAACATCAGCAGTCTTGTCACAGATGACACAGGGGTCTGTAGGCTTGTTGTAGCCTTTTCCTGGAAGATACCTTGAATAGCAACCAAACCAATCAAGAAGGTCCCACACAGACACTCATGGACCAGTCAGAGACAGGCAGGAATCAATGCACTCTGCTACTTCTCTCACCAGGAGCAAACTACAAACATGTACACAGACAACCCTCTCCTCCTACCACCCATCACTACAACCTGTGAGAGATGCACTTACATAGCCAAACTGGAAGCAAACCTCTCTCCACCCAAGATTGTGCTAGACAGTCAAGAGAAGGTTAACACTTGCACTACACCTCAAGCAACACATAGCTCTTCTAAACTCACACCACCAACACCCACACATAGCAACACTAAATCCACATATGCAGAGGCCCTTCACTGTAACCTGCCCAAGCAACAAGGACCTCCAAAGCTGAAACGCAAACAAACACCAATCACAACCAAAGTGGCACATAGCTCATTACACCAGTGTGCCACCCAGCAACAGCCCCTAAGTCAAGACAACGTACCTAACACTTTAGTCATAGGTGACTCTACAGTCAGGCACACTGATGTCCCACTCACCAGGCTGAACAAGGAGAAAATTACAGTGAGCTGCCTGTTGGGTGCCAGGATCCGCCACATAGCTCATGCACTCAAGTCACTCCACAACAAATACAAATATGACTCTGTCATTGTCCATGTTGGAGTGAATGACTTGAGACATACCTCCCTGGACTACATGAAAAGAGACATGGAAGAGCTCTCGGATCATGTGGCTCAGGTAGGTATGACCCTAGCCCTGAGTGGCATCCTGCCTTCACCCAGAATGATACCATAATATAAGGACAAAATGACTGACTTCAGCAATTGGCTAAGCTTCTGGTATCATTCAAAGGGGATCCAGTATCTGTCTGCCTGGGACAACATGATCGACAGGCCACGATGCTTTGCCAGAGATGGTCTGCTCCTGTTGCCCCTGGGATTCAGGTTACTGGCAAAGGCTCTTGCCACCCCTATAGTGCCTTTTTTAGGAAAAGTTCAAAGGACAAAACCACCACCGTAACAGGTACAAGCATGCAAAATCTGAAGGTAATGCTACTCAATGCTAGAAGTCTAAACCTCAAAATGCACTCTCTCGAGGCACTCCTAAAAATGGAGAACATCGATATCTGTGCAGTAACTGAGACCTGGTTTAAGGCTCCAGAAAGCACCCCTGCAATACCAGGCTACAACTCTTACCACATTTTTCGGCCACCAAACCAGGATCGAAACAATAAAGGTGGAGGAGTGTCCATATTCACCAAGGATATTCACACCACCAGGCTAGTTGCCCAACACAATGCGTCTGAAATTCTCCAGGTACAAGTAACACTAGGTAAGACTGCAATCCAAATTGCAGCTTGCTACAGATCCCCTACCATGCCCCAAGATTCTCACTACATATTTCTAAACATACTGGAAAATATTAATATACAACCAAACACCCTAATACTGGGTGATTTCAGCTACCCTGCCATTAACTGGGAAAACTACTCATGTACCAACACCTTTGCCCAACGGTTCTTGGAATTCATAAATTCCAATGCCCTGGATCAACTAATCCATAGTCCCACTAGGGGCTCCAATATCCTAGACCTGGTCATTACCAACATGGGAAATCGATGCTCCACACCTATGGTTATCCCCTCATTGGTCAGATCAGACCATAAGCTAATCACCCTTAACATCCACATCCCACCCCTACCCCCCAGTAAGGAACCCTCCATGAAAAACTTCTCCAAAGCCAACTTCATGCTAATCAAGTCAGAAGTTACAAACTTCATGACATCCATGCAGACGGGAACTGAAAGTTCGACTGCTTAGTCCTACACTAAGGCACTGTACAAGCACATCCACTCATGCATGAATCGTGCCATCCCAAATAGAATCAAGATGCTCTCCTCCAAAAAAAGGAAGCCAATCTGGTGGTCCCCTGCCATAAACAAACTTTACAACAAAAGGAAGAAACTGTTGCAGAAAAGAGGAAAATCCCAGGATGCAAAAAACTCCCTTACCAGTCTCAGTAAGAAGCTGAGATCCCTCATAAAATCCTCCAAAGCTAGTTACGAAAATAAAATTGCCAAAGATTCCAAAGACAACCACAAGGCATTCTATAACTATGTCAAGAATCTAATTGGCAATGCTCAGATCTGCTCTGAACTACAACAGAATGGCATTAAATATACTGATCCCAAGGATATTGCCAATATCCTGGCAGATTGATTCAGTGACAACTTTGCTCCCCTCTCACCCCCTAAATGGCCCATCTCAATACCGGAAGATTGCCAAATTCTGGTAATAACGACCACACAGGTAAAAAACGCACTCTACAAAGCTAAGAATACAGCATCCATGGGACCAGATGACATCCCGGGCTGTGTACTACATGAACTAGAAAATTAACTGGCGCCTCACCTAAGTGTCATGTTTAATCATACCCTTACCTCAGGCTTCATGCCCACTGAGTGGTGCACAGCTACAGTTATCCCACTCCACAAAGGGGGATCCTCCTTGGATCCCGGGAACTACCGCCTCATCAGTCTGATGAGCCTGATCTGCAAGGCCATGGAACGTATTATCATGGAACTTATAAACAAAGACATTGGCAACCTTAAAACACTGGACCCCCACCCACATTGGGTTCGTGAAGAGCCGATCTTGTCTCCTGAACCTGATTGACTTCTTCAAATCAGTCTGCAGAGCTGTGGATGAGGGTAAGGCAGTCCACACAGCCTATCTGGACCTTGCCAAGACCTTTGACACCATCCCCCACTCTGGAATCATAGATAAACTTATTAAGCTGCACATTAATCCCTACGTCACTCGATGGGTTGCCAACTGGCTTACTGATAGAACCCACACTGTAAAAGAAGCTGAATCCAAATCCATCTCCAGACAAGTCACAAGTGGAGTACCTCAGGTTTCAGTCTTGGGACCTCTCTTGTTTGGTATCTACTTCTCTGAAGTACAGGCCAACACTAAGGGACTCTGGCTAACAACGTTCAAAGCTGACTGCAAACTGGGAGCCATTATTGAATCCCCAAATGATGTTGATACTCTACAAAAGGGCCTTACAGAAACAGATGCTTGGTGCCAGAGCCATGGGCTCAAGCTCAATGCCAAGAAATGTATAGTTGTCCCCTTTGGGAAAAAACATGTACTTGTGAATTACCACATAGGTGGCAGTACACTAAATAATGAAAGTGTGATAAGAGACTTAGGAACACAGGTGGACAGTGGTCTCACCTTCAGTAACCACATCGACACAACAGTTAGAAAATCCTTCTATGTGGCACACCTCATCACTAAGGGCTTTTCATCTAGAAAAAAGGAGGTCATTGTCCCACTGTACTCATCCCTCATTAGACCCATTATAGAATACAATGCTCCATTTGGTATGTACCTCTCAAGACATCTGCAACAACTGGAAAGGCCGCAGAAATACCTCACTAAAAGAATCACAGGCCTAAAGCAGATGCCCTATGCTGACCACCTTAAAGAACTCCAGCTATACTCTGTCGCATATTGTCTACTCCAAGGCGATCTCTGCTTAACATACAAGGCCATGTCAAACCCAGAGCTGTTGGACAAACTACACTTAAAGAAATCCCAATCCCTCAGAGCCACATGCTCCAGGGATCTAAACCTTGTCATCACAATAAGCAAGACATGCTGGAGGGATGGATTCCTGACCCACAGACTCCCCAGACTCTGGAATAGACTGCCCATACATGTCAAGCAGAGCACCTCTTTGGCCCTCTTCAAAAGGAACCTTGATGATTGGATGGGAGAAAGGAAATTCACCCCAGGGATCACGTCGGTCGCCCTGCTAGACAGGGGTCCAGGGAAGTAAATAGTTTGGGAAGAAATAGCCAGGGAATTGTTATGGCTAGGCTTGTATAGGCCCTAGGGCCGATAGCCTAGTACCGACCTATGAACACAAATTCCATCCTATGAAGAAGTTATCAGGCTTTTTGGTGATAAGCAGTCTCTAGGAAATAATGGCTCTGTGCTCATTCTGTTCACCAGGAGCTAAAGAGAAGCATTAATCCTAAGATGGGAGCTCTCCAATAATTGGTGCACTAGATGCTGCAGATATTAAAGGTAAGTTGGAAAAAATTTGTCAATATCCTAAGAGTTGCAGTAAGAACTAAGTAGTTAGATATGAAAAAGGGGGTAACTCGAGCTTTAGAAATATAAGGGGAGAGCCACTCATTTTAAAAGAACAAGACAGACTGGAAGGGAGTGAGCACTTAATATTCTGGCTCCATGGAATACAGTGGGATGGCCAATAAATGTAAATAGCTGAAGGGAAATGAGTTCTCAAAATTGATAATTTTGTGCTTACTTAAAAATAGGCAATGAAAGAGAAGAGGGAAGGAATATGTTATCAGATTAACATAAGGGGCTGGCGAGTAGAAAGACAGATGAGTTTAAAAACACAACAGCACTAGGGAGGATATGGGAACTTTTAATTTATGTGCGACTCACAAGAGATACAGCTGTAGTCTCTTTTCCTAGTTTAAACATACAGTTGAAAGCAGAATACAAGTGAAACACAGTGTAAAGAAAGTACCCCACAATGTACAAAATAGAAAAAGGCAATGAAGCAATACAAATTACAAGAAAGCAAAAACAAACTAACCTTTCCCTCACAGCAATCTGTGGCAAAGCCAGAGTGAGCTTTTCCAGTAAAGACTTGAAATGTTTCATATTTCCCTTAAATAGAAGGTTTATTTCCTAGCGCCACCCTTACTTCACAGGTAATTAACCTTAATTTACCTTTTCTAATTACTATGCAACTCACAAGAGAAAGCTGTGGTATGTTTCCTAGATTAAATATGCAGTTGAAAGCAGAATACAAGTAAAACATAGTTGTAAAGAAAGAACACCACAATATACAAAATAGAAGAAGGCAACGAAGAAAGCAAAAACAAGCTAACCTTTCCCTCAAAGCAATCTATGGCAGAGTCTGAGTGAGCTTTTCCAGTAAAGCTTTAAAAGTGTTTTATTTTGCCCCTTAAATAGCAGGTTTAATTCCTAGCTCAACCCTTACTTCACAGGTAATTAACCTTAATTGACCTGTTCTAATTTCTATGTTACTCACAAGAGACACAGCTGTGGTCTCTTTCCTAGTTTAAATATGTAATTGAAAACAATACAAGTATAATACAGTGTAAAGATCACACTCAGATCGCATGTCTGAAACTAGCCAAGGCCTTTTGCAAAGGTATTTTTCCAAGTATGGCCTCTAGTAAGGTACCTTTCTCCTTCAAACCTTGACTAAGCCTCCCTTTGAGCCAGTGGTTACAGTTAATCTAATGTTCTTATCCTGGAATACTTTCTTTCTAACAGCTATTACTTCAGCTAGAAGAGTCTGTGTGCCTCGGGCTTTGTCCTGCAAAACCTCCTTTATCTTTCACAAAGGCAGGGTTTCACTGTCCTTAACTAAGGTGACCTCTGAGTCTAGCTTAAATCAATTGTTTCGGTTACATGTTTTCTTCCCTAAATTTATTAACAATGGGGGAGTACATACTTCATTGTTGGGATGTCCATTGTCAACCAAGTTTTTATTCAGAAAGGACAAATCAGTTCAGAAAATCTGACCAAATTTTGTACCCTTTTCCAGAGTTAAATTTGGGGGACTGTTTTCCAAGGTTACCTTGTCCAGATGACTTTCTGGTTGCATTTCCTTTGTTTATTCTTCAGAAGGTGTTTCAATACCCACAAAGCCAAAAGCCCATTCCACAAGAGCAGTGGCTTCTTCTATGGCTTTTTTTCAGTCATGCTAACTTAGATGATAAATGTGCAGCAGCACTAGGTCCTTCACACATACTTTATACTTAGTACAAGTTGGATATTTAGTCCAGGTCCAGGGATCTTTCAACTCTACCATACTGAGGAATGTTCTCATCTAAAACCACTCATCTGTTTGCTTGGGGACTCTGTCTCACAGGCTGAGATGGACATAAAAGACAAAATCAAATATGAAAGTTATGTACTTACTGTAATGATAAATCTGTGTTTTCTTCAAGCCATCTTAGCCATCCCTCCCTCCATCCCCCTTCCAAATTGTCACTGATATTTTGGGCTTGAGGTGGACTTTCCAGATCAGCCTGAAGTCTTATTCTGATGACCCTTGTTGGTCCATTATTCTGACTGATGCTTGGCATATTTGCATTTATAAGGGAAGTTTTCAGGGATAAGTCTGATGTACTAGGGCAAACTTGATCTGAGGTCTCTTAGTCAAGGCTTTATGAGAGAGGAGGTGGAGCTTTCGAGCTTGACAATTCTAGTTGCCAGCATCATATCCCATTGGATCCAATAACCCACAGCCTAAGACAGACAAAAGAAGACAATATGGATCTATCATTGCAGTAAGTACATAACTTATTTTTCCAATGTTCCAATCATCAGAATACAGACTTTAGTAAAGTAAACGTAAATCAGAAAGATACAGCCTGCAGAGTACACGGACTGTAACCTAGATTTTCACCTATATCCAGTTGCTGTGTGTCATTTATCATGTCCTATTAAGTATGTTTTCCTGACTAAAAGTTATGTTAAATTACTTTTGTAGGTGGAAAAAATTTATGTTTTTAATGCTTACCTTTTTCACTGTCTACTGCTATCAGGTTTCCTCAGGAATCAGGCATCGTTTTCGGGTTCACCATGTAACAGCCTAGTAGTTCCTCAGTTTGTCCTTCTTCCTGCCAAAAAAAGAAAAAAGTTAGTAACCATTTGAAATGTCAAGACCCACTTGAGCAAGTCCTGAAAAATGGGGACTGAATATCTGAAAAAAAAAACGAAAAAATATTTAAAGTCTGAGATAGCCATTTCTCAGACTTTTCCCTTTTCTCCAAGGTATGATGATCTCAGAGTTGGTATATATTAGTTCAGGGGGGGTTGGGACTTGCCCCCCACATTGGAGGTGTGAGAGAGCTTGCCTCCTACAAAAAAGAAGTTTAAAGGAGAAGTGCTACCTTCCAGATCACTCTTTTCCTGGTTTTCTGACTTTTTTTGGTTTGTTGACAAATTTCAATAGGGAGCCAAAAATTTCTAAGCAGACTTGTAAATTGCATCAGTCACAAAAGGGTGATGCTGCTACAACCATTTCCAGTTCCTCATACCATTCATCTTTTTCCTTGACTCCCTCTCTCGTAGTCCCTGCAACAACCATGGACTGGTGTAGACATGTCCTCTTGGGTGGCACTCTTGTCAGTCTTGGAAGAAGTTGCATGGAATTCTTCTCTGTCTGGCCAACTGGGATGCCTGAACACCATGAGGTTTTGTCTGTCAAAAGTAGTTCTGTTTCTTCAGAAATGTCTGTGGACAAAGAAGCAAAACCTTAGACATTTACCTTTACCTGTCTCAGTTACTTTGTACAGGAGTAATTTATTAGGCTTAACTCGGGGGTTAGTTCAGGCTGTTGAACCTAACAATTCTGAGCCTTCTGATAGGAGAAAAATTAATTATTCATATTTTGAGGATGTTCATCAGGACCTTAAACAGGAAAGTGATTGTGAGGGGACAACTTCTGTTTTTTCTCATTAGGTTTCTGATTCAGTTCTGTCCCTTGGAAGGATTTTCTTTTTCTGTAACCATATCCAGAATAATTCAGGTGTTTCAGTGGGAGCATAAATGATCTTCCACTGTCATTAAATAAATATGAATTATTGCAACTGGAATTTCTTGAGCCTATTCTAGTTCGGTCTTTTTCTTCCAGCATTAAAGGATGATTTTATTACAGCCTGTAACTTGCCTGGCAGCCAGCCTGCCACCACTTAGAATGCAGATTGATTGTAGAAAGTTCCTCAGTGTTATAAGTTTTTATTTTCTAACCCCTAATCAGATGCAGCAGTGATTTCCTTAGTATATCCAGCTGTTGGTAAGTATTTGGTAAATGCTTATCCCTTCCATCTAACAAGGATGGGAAAGCGTTTGAAAGATTTGGGGAAAAAGTGTAGTCTTCTGCAATATTTTTTTCAGAATTCTTAATTGTCAAGCAGACGTTAAATGTTATGCTTGCCTCTTTTGAGAATATGAAGAGCATTATAGCTTATTTTTCTCATCTGAGGATAAATCATCTTTGTGTAATTTTATTGCTTTTGTGCCTATAGGGACTAAAATTTTTAAAGTGTGCTTATGATTCAGCTGATTGCACATCCAGAGCTGCTGCTAATGGATCTGTTATGAGGAGGTTTATTTGATTGCTTACACAAACCTCTCCTGAGGATTTTAAAGCTGACATTTTGAATTCTCCCTTACATAGAGAAAGTGTATTTGGAAGATCTAATGCAGAGGTTGTTAAAAGTGTGATGAGAAAGGGAAGCTGATTCATAGTTTCTTGTATTTTTCAGCCTTCCTTCTCTGAATTTATGGGTTTTACAGCTACATCTGCAACAGTTTACAAAAAAAAACAAAATATACAGAAACAGCAAGCTGTGGGTAAGCAGACTTAAAAAAAAAAAAAACAAGGATGGCTTAACAAGTTTGAATGACTATAGAATTCCACCTCCTTCACCCCCTGGCAAGCCTCTAATTTTTCCCGAAACTCAGACTTTCTTTTTCTGTCTTTGACAACAGATTGTTTCAGACAAATGGGTTCTGAGAGTGATTCATTAGGAACACAAATGACATTGGGAATCTCTCCTTTCTTTTAAGGGGATTCCTCCTCGTCTGACAGGTCAGTCTTCATTTTTACCTCCTGTCTTTCAGCATCTGCTAACTCATGGAGCGATAGAAGCTGGCCCTCCTTCTCAGCAAGAAGAAATTTTTATCCAACAAAGTTTCTGGTGCCAAAGGAAGAAAGCTTCATGGAGATCAGTCCTAGATCTTTCCTTTCTAAATCATATTGTCTTCTTCTTCTTCTTACGGCTGCTCCCGGTAGGGGTCACCACAGCGGATCATTTGTTTCCATTTCTTCCTGTCCTCTGCATCTTGCTCTGTCACACCAGCCACCTGCATGTCCTCTCTCACCACATCCATAAACCTTATCTTAGGCCTTCCTCTTTTCCTATTACCTGGCAGCTTCATCCGTAGCATCTTTTTCCCAATATACTCTGCATCCCTCCTCAGCACATGTCCAAACCAACATAATCTTGCCTCTCTGGCTTTGTCTCCAAACCTTCCAACCTGGGCTGACCCTCTAATATACTTATTCCTAATCCTGTCCACCCTTGTCACACCCAGTGCAAATCCTAACATCTTTAACTCTGCCGCGTCCAGCTCTGACTTCTGCTTTTATGTCAGTACCACTGTCTCCTACCCATATAACATAGCTGGTCTCACTACCTTCTTGTAGACCTTTCCTTTCACTCTTACTGGTACTCGTCTGTCGCAAATCACTCCTCACACTCTTCTCCACCCACTCCCTCCTGCCTGTACTCTCTTCTTCACCTCTCTTTCACACTCACCGTTACTCTGAACTATCGATCCCAAGTATTTGAATTCATCCACCTTCGCCACCTCTACTCCCTGCATCCTCACCATTACTCTATCCTCCTCTCATTCACACACATATATTCTGTCTTAGTATTGCTGACCTTCAATCCTCTTCTCTCTAGAGCATATCTCCACCTCTCCAGGGTCACCTCCTCCTGTTCCCTACTCTCACTACAGATCACAATGTCATCTGCAAACATCATAGTCCATGGGGACTCCTGTCTGATCTTGTCTGTCAACCTGTCCATCACCATTGCAAATAAGAAAGGGCTCAGAGCTGATCCTTGATGTAATCCCACCTCCACTTTAAACACATCCGTCACTCCCACCGCAGACCTCACTGCTGTCACACTACCCTCATATATATCCTGTACCACTCTTACATACTTCTCTGACACCCCCAACTTCCCCATACAATACCACAACTCCTCTCTAGACACCCTGTTATATGCTTTCTCTAAGTCCACAAAGACACAATGCAACTCCTTCTGACCTTCTCTGTACTTCTCCATCAACACTCTCAGAACAAACATCGCATCTGTAGTGCTCTTTCCTGGCATGAAACCATACTGCTTTATGAAAGTTCCAAATTTCAAAATCTATTCCTTCACAACCTATTACCTCTTATTTCCCATTTAAGTTTTTAGTGACCCTATCTTTTAAATATGCTTACCGTTACTTTCCCATAGCACCATTGTTTAAGGGTTTCTGTGTCTGAATCACAGTTTCAGCTATCTGCATTACCTTTTGGGTTATCTACAGCTCCAAGACTATTGACAAACTCTCTAGCTCCAGTGATAGCCTACTACAGACTGCAACATATATGTATTTTCCTTGTTTAGACAACTTGCTTATCTTTGCACAGTTTTTTCAAAGTGTCAGAAATCAATCAGTTGGGTGAGAGATCTTCTGCACAGACTGGTGTTTCAGGAGAACATACAAAAGCTTTGCTTGACTCCTCCTCATAGGATTACTTTCCTGGCATCTCCTAGATACCTTAGTTCAAAGAACTTTTCTTCCACAGGAAAAAGTAGAGCTTTATCTAGATTGGTTCCTGTGTTTTAACACTCAAAGGAGTCAACAAGGGAATTTTTAACAATACTAGGATTCATGGCATCAATGATTCCCATGATTCCTTAAGCAAGAATCCACATAATAAGATTTCATCATCACCTGGCATTCCAGGTTCATTTTTTGGTGTTTTTGAAAAGGGAACCCTTGGTGGAAAGACCAGTTTTATCTGAACCCAGGTCTCCCATTTTTCCTTTTGGTTCCATCATAGTCTGTAACAACAGACACCTCAGACTTTGCTTGGGGAGCAGTGTCTATGGGAGTAAAAGTGCAGAGTCTTTTGAACAAAAAAGACAGACCAAAACGCATAAACGTTTTTTAAAGAGATGTTTACAGTTATAAATCCTCTCAACTCTTATCAATCACATGTGGTCCCCAGGACCATTAGAAGTGGTTACAGAAAGCACCATAGTAATGTAGTATATAAACAGAGGGAACCAGATCTTCACCCTCTGTGCAGACTAGCCGTGATAGCCTGGATTGCAGCTTACCAGCAGAATCTCACTCTACAGACATCCTACAGAAATCTTGTATCTTATCATTGCAAAGCCTTGTGGTAGACCAATTCAGCAAGACCTAGGACAGATCCTCATGAATGGAAAGTGAATCAGGGGATTTTCCCAAAATTGTTGAAGCTGTGGGAAGCACCGAAGATATATCTGTTTGCTTCCATTCACAAGAATCAGTTGATACAATTCTGCTCCAGGACTCCATGCAAGAAGGCCAGGAAAACAGATGCATTTTCCATTCATTGGACAGGAATGTTCCTGTATACTTTTCCAACTTTTCCACTAATCTCCAGGATCATTCTGAAGATTCAGAAGGACTCTCCAAAGATTATTGTGTTGATTCTCTTCCGACCCAGAAAACAGTGGAGCTGATGTGCCTCTTTCATTTCTCCTCATGAATGGGTTACAGATCCGTCCTTGGATCCAACTCGGACATGTTTCTTCAGACTAGGATCCAAATCTCCAGCTCCTCCCACTACCCACAATGCCCTACACTCTAACCAATCTCCTCAGATTTCATTTGCCACCAGCGAAATCAGACGTGGCTGCTTAAGTTTTAAGTGTTTTTGGTAGTTTCTTGGGTATCTTCACAGATAAATGTCCTTTTTCTGTATTTCCTTGCCTTACATTCCTCCCCTTTCCTTTTTACAGTGTGCATGGAGTTTTCTCTTTTGCCTTTTTGGCCCTTTCTTTATCCAAAGTTTTTTTGCACTCTGGGTAGCCATTTCTTCAATTAGGCTTCCCTTCTACTTCCGCTTTCACTACAAGAAAAAAAAACTCCTTCTTTTTTAGTGTCTTTCTGACTATCGGGTTTCTTCCAGAGTTTCCCTTGTTTGTGTGAGTGTGTAAAATTTTTTCTTGGATTATGGCTAACAAACCCTATGGACTTAAGCAGTGCTTAGAATGCAGACATAAGTTTTTGCATTCTGATGCACACTCTTTACATGTTTACTGCTTGGGTGCAAAGCATCTGCGGTTAGTCTTCTCTGTTTGTGAAAGCTTTAACCCTAGAGCTATAGCCAACCGCAGAAACAAGTTGATTTTGAAGGGCCTTTAGCTTACTTCCTCTCCAGTGGCTCAAACCCCCTCTAAGAGTCATACTGGAGCCTCCAACTCCTAGAAGCACCCTCACAAGTCTTCTTGGGTGTCTTTGAGCCACCTGCTAAGGTCCTCGGATCATAGGCCTACTTCGGCTCTGGGGGATCTGAAGCTCTCTTTGGATCCATCTGGATCTGTGGTGATCACCAGCTCACATGATACTGCCCCCTCTTCAGATTCTAAGCCTTCAGATCCCACAGCGGGGGGCCCTACACTGGTGCTTGGGTTTGAGCCAGCTCCGCTCCCTGTTCTACAGCAGACTCCCTCCAGGCACTCCAGACCCCCTTTGTGGCTTCCTCCAGGTCTTCCAGGAGTCTTTCAGATGCCGACATGGAAAGGATGATCAAGAAGATCCTCAGGACTCAGATCCAGCTGGGAGTCCTCTCAGCTCCATCCCCTACAGGTTCTATGAGTCTCTCCCTTCAAGTCCAGTCTCTTTCTCCAATTTTTCCTTCAGCTTCAGAGTGACAGAGTCATGGCCAATCCAGGGTCAGTGTATGGAGCCTGCCTTCCTCCACTCCAACCATTGCCTTGACCATCTCAGTTATATTGTTGTCTGATCATAGTGATTCTTGGATCTGAGAGGTCCCCATCAGGTCCTATTCTGCCAGGGAACGAAGGCTTGGTGATTCTGGCCCTCTCTTCATCTGTAGCCTTAGCTCCAGTAGAGTTGGTAAGGAATTCTCCAGGTCCTTCAGCATTCCTAGTGGAAGAAATGGCTTTCTCTACCCTTAGGAATCCAGTCTCTTTGAGCCACGATCCATCCCACTGACTTCCTTTGGATCAGAGACTTAAATCTGTCATTCCTGTCCCGAGTCAGCCCATCCAGACTGGTCTCCAAATACTTCCCCCAGAGGGAGCCCCCTCCTCTTCTGAGACCTCCCCAAGCACCCCACAGAGGAGATCCCTCATAAGAGGATGTGCAAAAGGCAGCATATTGACTCCCCCTTGGAGTCAGTCACCGAGAATATGGACTTTGATGAAGAGGAGGGATCCCTCAGATCACCACCAGAGGACATCTCCTTCTGAGATATTTTAGAGATTCTGTGGCAGAGAGGTGGTTGGACAGCCCATCCTCCCTTCTGTGTGGAATCCATATTTTGGAGGTCTTCGGGATGGGCCCATCTACATCCTGGTTGGTTCCCCCAGTGGATGAGTTAGTGGATTTGTTGTCCAGCCAGACCTGGAAGGAGCTGGGCTCAGTCAAACTGATCCCCAATCACCCTGACAAATTTTTGCCCCCCCCAAACTCAGACCTTGTTGAAGTAAAGGTATTCCAGTGGATGCCATGGTGGTGGCAGCAGCCACCATAAAGGAGCTAGTGGAGCAGAGCTACACTGCCCATCTGCTGAACAGGGAGTCCAGAGTGATGGACAGGTTTGGTAAGCATGTTTACACCTCAGCCACCTTCTCGCTGAGGGTGTTGAACTACCTGGCACATTTTGTTCACATACATAGTGATCTGGTGAAAGACCTGTAAAACTCTCTGGCAGAGACCATGTCACAGGAAGACTTTAAAAAATTATCCCCCTGACTGGATACTCTTTTGTCCTTGCCCAATTCATCCATGAGGCTAATTTTCCATTCCACGGAAGGCACCTCTTGGGCAGCCGGTTCAGGCATTGCTATTCAGAGACATGCCTGGATGAGGCTTTGTGATTTGCGAAGCCTTTAAAGGTGTTCTTTGTTAACTCCTCCTTCGATGGATCCTCACCTTTCGGTCCATCGGTCAAAGAGACCCTAAACTGCAGCGAAAAAGAGGGGAATAAGTTTGTCTGCTGTTGGGGTCAAGTTCTCCACTCCATAGTTCACCCTTTCTAGAAATCAGTGCAGTGGTAGGAAAACCTGGTTCTGAAAATCCCAGGGATCTTCCCAAGATCAATGTGAGGATTCTTCCTCTAGGGGCAAAGGAGGAAGTTTCAATGGGAGACAACACCCCAGAGGCAGAGGGAGTCCGCAGAATCAGACCTTCAGGCAACCTTTCTCTGATAAGCCCTTTCAGCACTCCTGAAGCTCTGCCTGACTTCTCATCTCTGGAGGCAGTCTGGGCCGGTTCTCTGTACACCCTACTACCTGGACCGATATAACACAAAACAAGTGGCTGCTAGAGATTATATCTAGAGGTTGCACTATCCCCTTTCGGAGTTCTCCTCCGGAGAGGTCAAAGAGGCTCCTTGATGTTCCACCCAGTCAGAGGGAGTTTGCAGTAGCAGACATTCTAAGCCTACTGTAAAAAAAAAATTAATCCAAGAGGTCCCAATCGCACAAAGAGGATTCAGAACTTACTCTTGCTTCTTTTTAGTGCCAAAGAAAACCAGGGACCTGCAATCCATACTGGATCTAAGCAAGTTAAACTTGCTTGTAAAGAAAGCAAAGTTCCAAATGGTGACGGTTCAGTCCATTCTTCGTCTGCTGCGGAAAGATGATTGGATGTGCTGTGTGGACTTAAAGGATGTGTACTATCACATCAAAATAGACAGGTACTCCAGGAGTTACCTGCTCTTTAGGCTGGAAGCCATTCATTTTCAATTCAGGGCTCTACCCTTTGGACCCACCTAGCCCCCAGGGTGTTTATCAAATGCATGGCAGTAGTCACAGCTCACCTCAGACTGCAGGGAATCTGTGTAATCCCTTACCTGGATGACTGCCTCTTTACTGCCCTAACCAGGCATCAGGTAATACAAGCCAGGGATTACTTCTTCAATCTTGCCAATCATCTTGGAATTACTATAAATCTGGCAAACTCAAATCTTTCCCCTCTGCAGACTTTAGAGTTCATTGGAGCTACCTTGGACACAGTCGACCAGATTACCGCTGTTCCCTCTCATCGTGTTGTACCTTTGAGAGATCAGGTACAAACAGTGTTGAGTCTAGCTTCTCCCCCAGCAAGGCTAATTCTCCAAGCTCTAGGTTCTATGGTGGCTGCCATCCCACTAGTTCCTCTTGCAAGATATTTTATGTGAGTCCTTCAGTGGACTCTGGCAGCTCAGTGGTATATACTGTAATAGACTCTCTGTTCCTATCAAACTGACTCCCGTTTGCATTAGGCAGGCCTTTCCTTCTCTCACCACCTTCTGCCAAGGTGACCACGGTTGCTTCCCAGTTGGGGGGGAGGGCATTACATGGGAAAGATGGTCCAAGGCACATGGACACACACAGAGGTCAGATTGCATGCCAGTGTTCTGGAGATGACAGCTGTCCTGCAGATGTTGTAAGCCTTTCAGGACATTCTCCCTCTAGGAATGATTGCGATCCACACAGAGAACATGTTAGTGGTGTGGTACATCAACAAACAAGGAGGAAACCTACTCTTACCCACTCTTGCCCACTGTGCAGAGAGGCCATGAGGTTTTGGGAATGGGCAATGTCTTCGAACCATTTTTTTTTTGCTTGCAAAACACACATACCGGGAATATCCAACATCCTGGCAAGCTCAGCAGTTCCATTCTGACCCCTTACGAGTGATCCCTCAAGCAATCAGTAGTGGATTTTATCTTCAGCCATTGAGGCCAACCTTGCTGTGATCTATTTGCATCCCACCCAGAACAACAAATACAGCAACTACTTCCAGGGGAGTCCCCAAGGGATGTTGTGGTTTACAATTGGTGTCCCAGTCTCCTCTGTGCTTATCCTCCACTGCCTTTGATTCCAAAGTTTCTCCAGAAAGCAAAGCATCTGAAGTCCTTGGTAATCTTTATTGCCCCCTTCTGGCCTCATCAGATTTGGTTCCCCTTCCTCTGGTCTCACCTGAAGTATCCTACATGGATTTTGGAACCCAAAAAGGATCTCCTTTTTCACCCCATAGAGGGTTATCATGCCAGTCTGATGTCCCTCAACATGGCCGCTTGATTTCTCCACTTTCAGTGATCAGTTGAAGGTCCAGGCTTGCTTCCCCAGTCCAAGACATTATTTTGGCCTCTCAAAAAACAGCTACTAAGAAAGTTTACTATAGAAAATGGAAGAGATTTGTATTCTGGGTTTCCAAAGAAAACATTAATTCTTTTTTGGCACCTATATCTGATGTTCTGCATTTCCTTGTGTCTCTTTTCAGAGATGGAGCTAGTTTTTCCACCATCAAACTCCAGTTATTGTCCATCTCTAATTTCCATTCTGGCAATGTTCTCAACTCCCCTTCAGCTTCCAAACTATGCAAGGCCTTCTTGAAAGGGGTATTTCTCCTCACGTCTACAGTATAGGATCCCTGTCCACCATGGGATCTCACTGTGGTTTTTCAGAGCATAACTTAAAAACCCTTTGAATCAGTGGGTGACTGTGACCTAAAGTTTCTTTCATGGAAAAACTTCTGACCATCACCTTAGCTATATCGGAAATTAAGGCCTTATCTTCTAAGCCACCTTACATCATTTTTCACAAGGATAGTGTCCCTTCATACAAACCCTTCTTTTATGCCCAAGGTGGCTACAGAGGCCAATCTTAACCAGACTGTCCAACTTACCAGTCTTTTTCCCTAATTTCTCTAATGACGGAGAACGATTGTTGCATTCATTAGATGTTCACAGACAGTTATATTTTTACTTGCACAGGACGAAGCCCTTTTGAAAGTCAGATCAGTTATTTGTTTCCTTCTTTGCTAGCCATGTAGGTCAGGCAGTTTCAAATGTTACTTTTACCAATTGGATTACAGACTGTATTTCATGCATTTATGACAAAAATGGACTGTAGCTACCTCATCCTCATAAGGCCCACTGCACCAGGTCCTTGTCCACCGCATCTGCCTTTTCTTCCAGGACCTCATTAGATGATATCTATGCTGCAGCCACTTGGTCTAAGACTCACATGTTTGTATAACATTATAAATTGGATCTTGTTACCCAGAGCAGGGCTTCATTCGGTTTAGCTGTCCTCCGGCATATCCTTCCTTGAGACCACCCAGGAGTGGCATATCTGGGGACTCTACTCATTTGTGAGGTGGATGAAAGAGGCAAAATCAGATATATTAGTTATGTACTTAACATCACTTGGTATCTGTGTCATCTTCTTTCATTCCTCCTCACCTTCCCATCCTGCCATCCCCCTTCCTGGCATTCTAAAAGACCTGGAGAGAATTATTTTTGGGAACTGTGATTACTGGTTTTATTGTGGTTATAGAGACACGCACATGCGCACACACACATATGTGTATGTATGTGTATATATATATATATATATATATATATATATATATATATATATATATATATATATATATATGTATATATATATATATGGGAACACAACTGAATCTCGAACGTTTGAAATCTCGAATTTCAAAAGCTCGAGACCATGTAGCTGAAACCCCACATTGCCGAAAGACCAGAAGCGCGAAATTCAAAATCCTGATGTTAAGGGATTTTGAGTTAGCGCTTCTGGTGTTGTGGTTCAGGTAAGTATGTGTGTGTAAGTGTGTTTGCGAGGGGCTTTGGTGTGTGTGTGTGTGTGTGTGTGTGTGTGTGTGTGTGTGTGTGTGTGTGTGTGTGTGTGTGTGTGTGTGTGTGTGTGTGTGTGTGTGTGTGTGTGTGTGTGAGGGGCTTTAATGTGTGGGTGTGAGTTTGCCTTGTGTGTATGTTTGTGCAATCTTGGAGTTAGAATATTAAAGTAGGGGGGCACAGCCCCCCACATGGGGGGTGCAGGGGGGCAAAGCCCCCTTGCTTATCTTTAGTGTAGGGTGGTTTGTTTGGTTATGGGGGGAGGCTGTGTGTATGTTTGTGCGTGTGCTGTATGTATGTAGTACTTTCACGATTTTGAATTTCGAGGTTTTAATATTTCGATAATGTGGGGTTTTGGGCTTATAGTCTCGGTATTTTGGTCTTCGGGATTGTGTTATTTCGGGATTCAGTAGTGAATCCATATATATATATATATATATATATATATATATATATATATATATATATATATATATATATATATATATATATATATATATTTATATATATGTGTGTGTGTGTGTGTATATATATATATATATATATATATATATATATATAGGTTCTCTTCAGAATGTCGAATTTCCAAAACTTCAAATTTCATATGGTCAAGACCATATGATCGAAGTTTTGAAATCTTGAAATTCTGAACGGAGATCTGCATACAGTGCGGAACGGGATATTTAAGCAATAATCCACGCCTGGGTGTGGGTAATGCTGGATTTACCCACAGTTGGTGTGGTTTGGTCACGAGGGCGAAGCCCGAGTGGCCAAACAAAGACAACCGTGGGTAAATCCAGCATTACCCATGCCCAGAAGTGGGTTATTGCTATTATACAATGACATTATTTAAGAAAAAAAATACTTACTTTTCTTAAATAATGGCATTGTATAATGCCTCCATGCTGCCCTTCCACAGCTGTCTAGTATTCTGCGGCAGTTCTGATGTACTGCGCATGCGTATGCTTACGCAGTACATCAGAGATGTGGGTGGAAGCAACGGAGAAAGCAAGATCTCCGTTGCTTTTTACAAAGTGTCTCGCTATGTTAAAGGAGTTTAACATATCGAGACAGCTTTAAAAAAAAAATAGAGAATCTCCATTGCTATTTTTAAAGATGTCTCGCTATGTTAAACTCCTTTAACATAGCAAGACAGTTTCCTAAAAGTAACAGACTTATACTAATGGAAAAAGTCTAGGCGACCGGACCTTTTCTATTAGTATAAGTCTGATTTACAACATGCACGCTGACCAATCATTGTGCACGTTTTGGAATATTAATGGGGGGGTCGTTGTATAATTCCCTTTTTCTCACTGTAGTGTGATCTTGGAATTGGTATATTTAAGTAACAGGGGTGTGGGGGGTGCAGGGGGGTTTGCCCCCCTGCAAAAATGTTGAGAAACTTGGTTTTGTATTTTTTTTTAATTCATTTCAGAGTTTCGAGATTTCAAAACTTCGATCATATAGTCTCGACCATATGAAATTCGACATTCTGATGTGAATCCATGTACACACACACACATATATATATATATATATATATATATATATATATATATATATATATAAAATATAACTGTATATTGTAAAATTCTTTCTATCATTTGCTCTCTGTTATCAGTGGGCAGCAAACTCGACCTGAGGAGGTTGGTTAGAGTGCAGGGCATTGTAGGTAGTGGGAGGAGCTTGAGACTTGGATCTTAGTCTGAAGAAACTTGGCCGAGTTGGTTCCATAATCCATTCATGAGGAGGAATGAAAGAAGAGAACACAGATACCAAGTTATTGTAAGTACATAACTAATAATTCTCCCTCCTTTTTAAAATTACCAAGTGCAATTCTACAAGCTTCCTCAAAGACTGACCCTGCTCACACAAGACAGTGGATGATTGACACATTCCAGTTTGAAACAACTACAACTAACTGCCTGGATGATAGTCTTGATACTTTTAGCCACCTATTTACTGAGGATGTGCCTTAGGTATTAAAGGAGGCAAGAAAACCTGCTACTAGGAAATCATATATTACCAAATGGAAAATAGTTTCTGTTGGTGTCAAGAGAAGAACCAGGGCCCTTATAAGGCTAATCTTTCTCTGGTTCTTCAATATTTGTGTAAGTTATTATCCTCTGGTCTTTCTTACTCCTCCATCAAGGCACACGTCAGCCATTTTATCATGTCTGTCTTTCAATGCATTTCTGTGTGAAACTGGATTTGAATGGTGTGTTGCACACCAGTGCTTAGAAAATGTGGTTCCTCCTCCTTAGGATCTTAACTATGTGTAGAAAAATTAACTCTTACTCCATTCGAACCACCTCATTAGGCTGATTGGGGCTGTTACATAACTCAAGCCATGCTGCCTTGAGGCATCTGGAACTATTTTGGGTCTGTTTTTCTTAACTAAGTGACTTACCAGCTAAGAATAGACAGTATTAGAAAGGGCAAGGAGATGTTAACAAAATGACACTAAGATTGTTAGTCTGGGATATCCTGCAGTGGAGAAATTAACATTTGTTTGCCACTTATTAATGTTTTCAAATTTATATTCATATTTTCATAACTGAGAGACCTACATGTTATTGAGGTATATGATGTGAAACACCAGTGTGTGAGAATGGACAGGTCACTGTCAGTGCTGGTTTATATCACACTGTATTGGAAATATTGCTAGTTGTTTGCTAGTAATTATGAAAATAAGCAATATTTCCATATGCACTTAATACTTGCACTTTTGCAAGACATTAAATGAAACCTTAGATGTTGAAGAAAACTGTCATTGATATTTGCACTGGAAACTGCACATCTTGAGAGATATACAGTATTATGTATTTTGCTAATTATACGATTAAGCATCTATTTTCATATTTCTATAAATATCTCAGTAAATATGCACTTATATAACGGAATTTCCTGCTATCATGTGAAGGCTTCTGTCAAGTTAACAAAAATGTTCTAACAGTATATGACTAATTTTTACAGTTTTCAATTTATGAAAATTTGTTTGAGGAAGTTTACGAAAATATAATTTGGGGTTCCTGTGCATAAATGTGCCAGCCATTATCACTGTAAATAATACTTCTTACTGATAACATTGCTATTTGTACAGTTTTGATAGCTTTAATTGTTTGCAAAATATTTCAGTTTATTTATTGTATGCTTTTTAAGTTTATTTTTCAGAAAATGCTCTAGAATGCAAGATATGTGTATAGGCTGCTAGAGGTTTGACATTCTGCACCACATAGGTGTTAATGTTTTGCTAATTTCTCTGACTTCTGCAAAAAGAGTATCTGAGTTCTAAACTCTTATGGTGGGTCAACCTTATCTCATTTTCCACAAGACTAGGGTTTCATTAAAACGTAATTCTTCAATCTGAAGTAGTTAACTTCATTTATGCATCAACCTATGGGTCTTCGGATCCATATCGGATCCGAGCCGGCAGTTTCCAACAGCTGAGATCCGAGCTCCAAGCTCCTCCCCCTACCCATAATCCCCTGCCATCCGTACCTGACCTCAGATCTAGTTTGCCGCGGTTGAAGCCAGCAGCTTGATCTTTGAGTTCCAGGCATTGCAATTTTCTAATTAAGACTTTGTGAGGAAATTTTGTCTTTTTTCTTTACTTTCCTGTCAAAAAAAAAAGTGTTGTGTGTGTGTTTAGCTTCCCCTTGTAGTTTTCTTTTTAATTTTAGCTTATTCCTCCCCCCCTTCGTGAGAGCGTTAGTGTGTGTGTCTGTGTGTGCTTGGGGCCTAGTGTGTGTGTCTTTCTTAGTATAATGTCTGAGGCCCCAAAGACATTCTTTTCTAAATGTACCGTGTGTGGCCATAAGCTATCCCCAGCGGATGGCCACACTCTGTGCGTTTTGTGCCTTGGGGTTGAACACCTCTCTTCTGGTTGCACTATTTGTGCAGCGTTCAACCCCAGGGCACTTAAGGACCGGAGGTCGAAGTTGATTCTGGCTGGACGTCTGCCCCTGGACTCAGCTCCGACCTCCGGTCCCCCCGTGGTGCTTGCCGCGGCTGTGGCAGTACCCACGACTGCTTCCCTTCCCCTGGCCGGGACTCAACCTCCCACCTCGGGCCAGGAGGATAGGGAAGCCAGAAAAGAGAAGCGCAGGTAGAAGCACCACAAGCGGCATGCTGAGGCCTCTACATCGGCCCCGCCAGCTAAGCGGGCTTCTCCCTCCAAGACCTCCGAGCCTTCTCCTTCCCGGCTCCGGTCACCTTGCTTCTCACCGGGACCAGTGGAGGAGGAGGCCCAGTCTCCCTCAAGGTCATCGAGGCAGCACTCCAGTACCGTCTCGGTGGCCTCGTCCAGGTCCACCAAAAGCTTAACGGATGCAGATTTGGACCGGATGATGAGAAGATTCCTCCAGGCCCAACTGCAGATGGGAGTGCTCCTGCCTCCCCCCCCCCCTCCGGGGGGGCTCGACCCCCTTTTTCACCCCGATAGCTCCTTCTCTAACCCGCTTCCCGGGTTTGGAGTCCTTGGAGCTGAGTGGTGTTGGAGCTGGGGGTGTGTCGGCGCCGATATTATCGGAACGCTGGGTCGCCCCTGAAGTCCATGTCGGCAGAGGACAAGCAGGTGTACTCTGCCCGAATGGCCACTCTTAGGTCTATTTCTTTTTTTTTTTTTTTAAATTCTTTTTATTGATTTTTAGTCATAACATAACAAATCATACTCTACAACATGACTAAACGATAAGTACAGACAAAAAATTCTCTATATACAATAACTATATACAAAGCCCAACTATGCAGAACCTCCAGTCCGGAGATTCGAAAGCAGAGTGATTATGTTAAAATACCTTCATAAACCAGTTTCCAAGCTTCCCTCTGTGAAGGATTTAGCCTCATGGAATACCACAAATATTTATGAGCAGAGAAATACTTCCCAATTATCTGTCTGAGTCCTTCCCATGATAGGGTTGATCTATCCTTCCAATTTAGGGTGATATAGTATTTAACCAACATAAAGGCTGTTATTAGGAAATACGTGTTCTTAATGTCCATGCCCACCGGGGGTATGTGAAGAAGGGCAAATTGCCAAGACAGGGTAGATTTTTCATAGCCCATTTTTTCTAATTTGACTCTGAGGGCACACCAAAGTTTGTAAGAGCACTTGCAACTCCAAAAGATGTGGATGATATCTGCTTTCATCATAGGGCAGAATTGGCAAAATGATGGGATTTCCTTGTACATCTTGTTTAGTAGAGCGGGGGTGTAATACGCATTATTTACAATCATAAGTTGGGTATATCTGAACTTTAATAGAGGAATAGCTTTGGAAAATTTTTGAGTGGCTTGTGCTATGGATTTGGAAGAGATCGAGGGGTCTTGTTTTAGCCAAAAGTCAGAATGGATAGCCTCTTTCGTGCATCTAATTTCTGATATTAACTTGTAGGAGTGAGAGATCATTTTCTTTTTACGAGTTAGTAGATTCCAAAGTACCTTACACAACTCTATTTGAGGATCGGGAATATCTGTATCACTCCAGTACTTCTTGCAGATGTCCATTAATTGTCTAATCATAGTGGTGTAGTTGATCGAAAGCTTAAACTTGCTTCTGATAGAAGAAATGTGTTCCAACCTGCATGAGAAGAGGTCCAGAACAGTTTTATTTTTGATCAGTGGAAACAAATTCAGATTAACCAAATTCTCGTTTAATTTAATGTTAGGATTAAGGTGTAAAGGTTGGAGGAGAAGAAAAGCAGACTGTAGATCTAGGGATTTAAACAAGTTTTGTGTACACCTGATTTGAGACCATAGGTCATTTTGAATTTTGTACTTTCTTTTGGCAGATATGTCTAAGAAAGGTAGGGCCATGGGATTAAAGTAAAGAGATTTAATATAATTGTAATAAAGTTTGACCCACGTTGGGCACCAAGCATTAGGTTCTTCTCTGAAAGTTGCCACCTTAATTATTCTACTGCTTCTATTTATTTCATACAAAAGTCTAAAATCTGGAAGGCTTAGACCCCACCTTCTCTTTAGGGTATATAAGTTTATTATAGCTTATCCTGATGGGTCTAGGGTGCCATATAAACTTCGAAAGAAATGATTGAATTTTATTAAAGACTTTATTATGAATCAGGGTGTTGGTAGCATTTAGAACATACAGAAGTCTTGGCAGAATGTTCATTTTGATAATGGCTACTTTCGAGAGAACCGGGAGTTTTAGTTGAGACCATCTTTCCATATCCTTTTGTATCATGCCCCAACATCTAGAGAAGTCCCCTTGATGATGTATATTTCCATCTGTTTGGAAGGATACTCCTAGGTATTGAAAATGGTCATTGACTTTTATAGTAGGTATAGATCTTTCACTGGGTAATTGCGGTAAATGTTAATTGGAAAGATCGTTGTCTTATCTAAATTCACCTTATAATTCGAGAATTTGGAGAAAATTTGTAAAGTATTATTAATTTTGTTAATATCAGCGTTGGGAAGTGAGTAGTAAATATTCAAGTCATCTGCATAAGCTGATAAGGGTATTTCAGTATTAAATAATCTTGGAATATGGTGGAATGTTCTCTGTTTAATTAATAAAAGTAAAGGTTCTATATATAGGTTAAATAAAAGCGGTGATAGAGGGCATCCCTGCCTGATACCATTATTAATCATTATCCTTTTGGAGCTATATTTGTTTATATGTAAAGTAGTATACGCATTTTTATAACTCTTAGGTCTATTTCTAATACCTCTATGCAGCTACTATCCCATGCTATGGAAGGAGCCGCTAGAGCTAGCGGAGTGGGCGTCGTCATGAGGTGACAGGCGTGGCTCCACCACTGTGATTTCGCGGAACTCTTTAAGGCGTCGTTCGCTAATGCACCATTCAATGGTTCTGCCCTCTTTGGCAAAACCGTACACAAAACGTTAGTCCAGAGCGAGAAGGATTGGAAGACGTTGTCTGCCGTCGGAGTCCGCTTCTCTGCTCCCCAGAGGTCTTTCTCCAAGAACCAAAAGGGACAGAAGAAGATGTGGTTCCGGAAGTCGCAACAGTCCCATGACGCTCCGGACACCCAGTCCTTCCGAGGCAGAGGAGGACAGGGTGGACGCCGCCCTAGGGGCAGAGGGGGTCCAAGGAGTTTTGGGTCCAGAGAATCATTCTCTGATCGGTCCACGCAGCAACCCTGAGGGGTTACCCGACTGCTCCACTCTGGAGGCAGTCGGGGGGCGTTTTTTGAGGCACCTGGCAGCTTAGGAGTCCATCACAACAGATCGCTGGGTGCTTCGTATCATATCCAGAGGTTACCAAATCCCGTTTCTTCATCCCCCGATGTCCCCCCCGATCAGAGGGAGGCCACGGCTGCAGAAATCCAGCAGCTGCTAGAAAAAAGAGCCATTCAGCACGTCCCCCCAGACCAGTTCGGATCGGGCTTTTACTCCAGGTTGTTCTTGGTGCCAAAAAAGACGGGGAACTTAAGGCCAATCCTCGATCTATCCCTCTTGAACCTGTCAGTAACCAAAGAAAAGGTCCGGATGGTCACACTTCAATCCATTCTCCCCCTCTTGCAGGAGAATGACTGGATGTGCTCTGTAGACCTCAAGGATGCGTACTACCACATCTTGATGGACAGACGCTCCAGGAGGTTCCTCCGCTTCTGGCTAGGAGCCAGTCATTACCAGTTCAGGGTCCTCCCCTTTGGCCTCACCACAGCCCCCAGGGTGTTTACCAAGGTTTTGTCAGTGATAGCGGCCCACCTGAGACTCCAGGGAATTCAGGTCTTCCCCTACCTGGACGACTGGCTCCTGACCGCCCCCACAAGGCATCTACTCTGCGCGGCCAGGGACTCTTTCCTCCATCTAGCTCCCCGGCTGGGGATCACAGTCAATGTAGAGAAATCTTCCCTCCTGCCGACCCAAATCATAGTCTTCATCGGGGCCAGATTGGATACATGCTGGCTCCTAGCCTTCTTGACTTCGGACCGGCTTCGAACCCTGAGACTCCATGTGCGGGCCATTCTTTAATCCCCATCTCCTTCAGCAGCTTTGGTCCTGTGGGCCCTAGGGTCGATGGCAGCTGCCATCAACCTGCTGCCCATGGCGCGTTTGAACATGAGGGTCCTGCAGTGGACCCTCCAAGTCCAATGGTCCTTCCTGCATTACCCTCTAAACCATCCCATTCACCTCAGCAGGGTTTGCAGGAAGGCCCTCCTGTGGTGGCTCCAGTCCCCGGGCCTCCTCAAAGGTCGGCCCTTTGCTATGTCCCATCCCCTAACCACAGTGACCACGGACACCTCTCGCCTTGTGTGTGTGGGGGGGGGCATTGTCTAGGCAGGACAGTCCAAGGCACGTGGGACCACACGGAGACTTCACTGCATATCAGTGTCCTAGAGATGAGGGTGGTGCTGTTGGCGTTGCAAGCACTCCAGAGCCTTCTTCCCGTGAGGACTATTGTGGTCCAGACGGACAACATGTCGGTAGTCTGGTATATCAAGAAACAGGGGGGAACCAGGTCCTATCCACTTTGCCGAGAAGCCATGAGAGTGTGGGAATGGGCGATCTCCACCAACCGCTTTCTCATAGCGACGCACATTCCGGGATGGTCCAACATCCTAGCAGACAGACTGAGTCGCACGATTCTCTTGCATACGAGTGGTCTCTGAATCTCGAAGTAGCGAAACAAATATTCTCCAAATGGGGTCAACCTTGTTGCGATCTTTTCACTTCTCCCTCAAACACGAAGTGTAATGACTACTTCGCTCTAATTCCCCCACCCGGGAAATCCCCCCGAGACACTCTGGCACATGTTTGGCCGCCCGGTCTCCTTTATGCTTATCCTCCTCTTCCTCTAATGCTGAAGTTCTTACAGAAAGCCATTCGGCTGGGGAGCAGAATAATCCTCATTGCCCCATTCTGGCCTCTTCAGGCTTGGTTCCCTTATCTATGGTCTCATCTAGTGAATCCTCCCTGGATTCTGGATCCCATCCCGGATCTGATCTCGCACCCGTTAGAACTTCCGATCCCGAATCTGGATAATCTGAAGCTCACGGATTGGTTGCTCCAGTTCCACTCCTAGCTAGGACTCCCGGTATCTCTTCTCCGGTCAAAGCTATCTTAGTGGTGGCCCACAAGCCGTCTACTAGAAGACTTTATAATAGCAAATGGAAACGTTTTTCTGTTTGGGCGGAGCAACAAAACTTAGACCCCTTTACGGCTCCGTTGCCCACGGTGTTAGACTTTTTGTCAGGACTTTTTGACCAAGGAGCCAGCTCTTCCACGGTCAGAGTTCAGCTGGCAGCAATTTCACATTATCACGTGGAGAGTGACCTAGGCCCTTTGATCTCAACCAGATTGTGTAAGGCCTTTTTGAAGGGTACCTTCCTACTAAGACCCTCAGTGAAGGATGTAGTCCCTCCTTGGGATTTAGCGCTCGTGCTCCAGGCTTTGACAGCTCCTCCCTTTGAGCCTCGTTGGATGTTCATAGACAACTACGTTTCTACTTACACAGAACAGCTGGTCATAGGCAATCAGACCAGGTGTTTATTTCCTTTGCTAAAACTAATTTTGGAAAATCAGTTTCTAAAGTCACACTGTCCAGATGGATTTCACAGTGTATTCTACTAGCATATGAAAGTTCTGGCCGGCCCGCACCCCAAGGAGTCCACGCCCATTCTACTAGGTCAAGTTCCACCTCTGCTGCCTTTCATTCTAGAGTCTCATTGGATGAAATTTGTTCGGCAGCCACTTGGGCTTCATCTCATACCTTTATAAATCATTATAAGTTGGACCTGGTCTCCAGAGGGAGAGCATCCTTTGGCTCTGCAGTGCTCCGGAACATCCTTCCATGAGGACCTCCCAAGATTTAGGTAGCTGGGGACTCTGTCCCATAGGTTGATGCACAAATGAAGTTAACTACTTCAGATTAAGAAGTTATGTACTCACCATAACGTTCCATCTGAGTAGGTAAACTTCATTTGGCAGCAACCGTCCCCTCCTCCTTCCCCCTGACTGTCGGATGTTTATGTTACTCTTATTGTCATCTGATTGTATCAAGGTCAGACCATAGACTGGCTGTTTGGTGCAGGTCTTGCATTAGGCAAACTCGATCTGAGGTCAGGTAGGGATGGCAGGGGGTTATGGGTAGGGGGAGGAGCTTGGAGCTCGGATCTCAGCTCTTGGAAACTGCTGGCTCGGATCCGAAGACCCATAGGTTGCTGCCAAATGAAGTTTACCTACTCAGATGGAACTGAGTACATAACTTCTTATTTGTACCTAAATTGGTATTTGAGTTTGCTTTGACCACTAGCAGCCTACATACATCTTGTATTCTGGGGCATTTTCTGAAAAATAAACTTAAAAAGCATACAATAAATAAACTGAAATATTTTCAGGAACTCCAATAATTTATTCAGTCCTTGTCAAGGTAAGAAGAAAGTAAACCTTTGTCAAATCAGACTATTTCAAAATGGTTGTCATGTGCTATTACCTTTTGTTATACCCTCTACAGTATGACAATTCCAGACAGGGTCAAGGCTTGGTCTACCAGGGCCTTGGCTTTATCTATGGCTTTTTGGAAAAGAGTTGGATTCTAGAAGTATTTTAGAAGCACTAACGTTGTCCTCTATACATACCTCTTCAAAGCATTACTAAATAGGTTCCTTCTCCAGGTCTAAGTCAGTCAGGCTTTCTAGGACCATCCTTCAGGTTCTCCTGGACAATAATCCTTCCTCAGCGTGGTCTGTGACATTAATAGAACTTGTTGGTGGGATACATTTGTGTCCGAAAGACTCTCACAGCTGTGGAATAGACTCCCTTTCCATGTCAAGCTAAGTACCTCACTAGCTCTCTTTAAGAGGAACCTGGACCACTGGATGGGAAATACAAAATACACCCTCAGGATCCCACCTGTGTCCTTGCTGGACAGGGGAAACAGGTGCTGACTTTGTTGAAACAAGGGCAGAATTCTTGACTAGGCTTATAAAGGCCTCTGGGTGGGCCAATAGCCTAGTATATTTCTATGGCCCTCATAAATAAAGACATAAGTGACCTCCAAACCCTGGATCCTACCCAATTCAGCTTCGTGAAGGGCAGATCCTGCCTGTTAAATCTGGTGGATTTCTTTGAAAGTGTGACTAAGGCTATTGATGAGGACAGATCTGTGCACACACCATACCTTGACTTGGCAAAGGCTTTTTAGACACAATCCCACATTCAGGCATTACCAATAAACTTGGCAAACTGAATGTAAACCCTTTTGTAGTAAGATAGGTTGCCAACTGGCTCACGAACTAGATACACACTATCAAAGTAGGTGGCTCCGCATCAACCAGCAGACCTGTTACCAGCTGGGTGCCACAGTGGTCAGTGCTGGGCCCCCTACTGTTTGGTATATACTTCTCAGAAGTTCATTTCAAAACTAAAGGGTTATGGCTGACCGAGTTTGAAGACAACTGCAAACTAGGTGCAATCATTGAATTCCCCATATGATGTCATTATACTCCACGATGGTCTCACACAGACCAACGACTGGTGCATTAGTCATGGTCTCAGACTGAATGCAAAGAAATGCATCATCATTCCCTTCAGCACCATCAATGTCCCCTCACACTGTAAAATCAATAACAATACCCTAAGTACCCATGAAGTGGAAAAGGACCTGGGATCACAGGTTGACTGCAACCTTAACTTCCACCACAACGTGTATACCATTGTAAAGAGAGCTTTCCACGTAACTCACTTGATTAGTAAAGGCATCACCTTGAGAGCAAAAGAAGTTCTAACCCCCATATTCGGTACTAATCCAGCCCATAATTGTGTATAACTCTTCATTCAGTATGTACTGTACTAAGCACCTACAGCAATTAGAGAGACTTTAGAGGTTTCTAACAAAGAAGATTAAGGACCTCCAGCTTGTGCCTTATTTGGACTGACTAAAATCCCTGTCACTATACTCCGTATCATATAGACTTCTTAGGGGAGACGTATGCCTGGCCTACAGAGCAACCCAAGACCCAAACCTAATGAACTTACCGCTTATCCGTAAATCAAATGGGTCTAGGGCCACCCATTCCAGGGACTTAAATATGGCCTGCAACTTAAATAGGACATGTTTGAGGGACAGATTTATCTCCCAATGACTGCCACATCTTTGGAACAGGCTACCAATTCATGTGAAATGGAGCACCTATACAACACTGTTCAAGAGGAACCTGGATGAGTAGATAGGGCACCATAAATTCTTACCGGGGATAGTACCCACAACCCTCCTGGACATGGGCAGTCATCACTACATGCAGTCTTGGGTATTGACTAGTACCTCTATGGTATTACATTGGGTTGAAACGGCTAGGCTTAAAATGACCTCTGGGTCGATAGCCTAGTAATCTCCTATGATCCTTCTCCCAGTCAGTTTAAGCTATGGTAGTCTATCATTATAGCTAAGGTTACAGCAGCAGTAATCAAATGATAAACAAAAAAGTTTCATTTTTTTTTTTTATTTTTTATTTTATTTTATTTATTTATTTTGCTTTTATCGTAAATAAACTTACCATAACAGAAGATGCCGAAATGAACACTGCAAATGGTCAATTATGATCAGAGTACCAAACTGGTAAACAAATGTAAAATAAAAATAAATGAAATTCTCTACCAAGATGGAACTAGTCACGATTTTATAGAGGAGACCCTATACTTCCCTAGCAGTTAATTCCAGTGATCCTTGTGCTACTCCATGCAGAATCCCTGGTGAATTCAGCACATGAAGAGACCATGCCCTCTCTGCAGGTTACAAGGAGGATCAAATTGTAGTCAGATGCACATGGCCACATTTACTGAGCACTGCATAAAAAGCACTTCCAGGCAGCATGGTAACGTCATCCTAAGTAACTCTAGCACAGACGGGTGTTAATAAAGGCTTTACAGTATCCATGCCCACAAGTACATTGCAGTTGTCCCCCCAGCTTGGCAATAGACAGACACAAGCATTATAGAGCTGACTTTGGCTGATAATGCTTCCCTTTTTAGCTATAATTCATAGAGGACCATACTAAATTACCTCTTATCATAGGTACTTCTCTGCAAGGCCTGTTTTGGCTTAATAAAAACTGCGGTCACCATATTGCAAGAGACCAAATTAAAGCAATCAACTTAGAGAATCAGAAGTTTGTGGATAACAGAGTGTACTGGTACTGCCATATAAACCAGCTGATAGCAGGCAAACTGATAGCAGGCAGTACTGCCGGCAGGGAGGCAACAGGGATGATATCACAGCACAGGGCATGACAGGGATTGACAAACTGGTGGGAGAGGCTCATCCTCACAGGGTGCACGGGAAAGGGCAGAAAAGGTACATTCCTGCTTTTGAGGGCTCATTTTGTCAGGACACAGGGAACAGGGTATGGTAGGTTGCAGTCTTGGGAATGCTGTACCAGACTAGGTACAGGGAACAAGGTCAGGTTACTGTCCTGCTGTGAAGGGCTTGCAACAGTGGACTGTATGCAGATGGACTTCAAAACATGTTTCATGGGATATAAAGTCTCCAATACATCAGACGCACACTGTGCTGTCAGCACAGGTCTGATAGATGGCAGGAAGTGCCAGAATACCAAGTGCTGCCACCCTGTGGTACAGTGTTTGAATGGTAACAATATAGTGGCACACAGTGGCCACTGAATAGGAGCTGGGGAGAGTGCTGAGACAATTGTTGACTATTATGGACTGCCTGGCATACACACACTGAGCCACACATGTACCTCACGTATCTAGATGTCTTGTCCTGGGACTGAAGTAGCAGTAATGGCTGGAAAAGTAACCTATGCCAGAAGCAAAGTTGTTACTATAGGCTATATGTACACATAGTATTCATGTCTTTGAAAAGAATAATGCAGACAATGACTTTGAAAACAGGTGTGGAAGGGACTGAGGAACATATAAATATACTAGGTAGCCACAATGGAACAATAATACAGGTAATCGTATGATCGATGATATATTACTGAATTCCAATACCAAAGCACAGGAAATTACCAGAGACAGCTTTATCAGTGGGGTTGGACTTCCGACACAGAGCATCTCACAGAGGTGCTGGAATTCCTAGTATTCCTCATCCATATGCATAGTTGTGGATTTGATGTGTGAGCTGAGCTAGAGACAAGTGGTAGAGTGTCTGTAAGGGATGCACCAGCTCATTAGTAGTATGTGCCATTAATGCTTGCAGCTGTGAATGGTTTACTCAGACAGGTAGAAATGCATGTCTATCTTTCAGGAATATCAGAGCTACAATAGTGAAGCCTGCACTACAAGATACATATGTGTCCATAGGATTTGTATGTGACTGGCATGCAGCAGTCTGTTTGCTGCACAGTGCTAGAAGTCACAGTTATGATCCAACATTACCACAAGTGTGTTACTTGTGTGCATTCACAATTCCACTGGTAGAAGATCCAGCATAATAAGTTTGGAACATGCCTGATAGTGTGAAAACTGTGGGTAATGGTGATGGCATCATGCACATGGCACAGTCATGTTACCATTACAGATGACATCAGAAAGCCACACTGCTTTTGAGATGCAATCACCCAAAATAGGGTAGAGGCATGGAGGTGGCCATTGCTGCCAAATCATCAGAACATTTCCAGATCTTGGCATCAGTCAGTAAATGTGCAAATCAGAGATTCCAGTACAGATGGCCACTACTCGTGCCATCTTAGAAATGTTGGACATGATGCATGGTCTGCTTGAGGAATTGCAACCACTTCAGGGACTGTAGGGGACTGTATAATGCATATAGAGTGACATGGCATGCAGGGACCTGGAGTAGACATGCTTGTCAAGGGCAGTGGTGACTCAGATATCAGCCTTTGTTGCAGCCATGTATGTATGGGCAGCTGTCTGCGGTGACTGTGCTAGGGGTTGGATGGGCATTACACACCAGGCTTTAGTAAATGGCACACACCATTGCAGAGACAGCATTGCTGTCTACTCTGTACATGGCTGTCTCTGTCTTTAGACATGGACACTCCATTGTCACGCCCAATTTTCTTCTGACTTTACTGTGATCACACCTAACAATGAAAGGCACTCTGGGTCCTACAGCTCAATGCCATCAAACTACCTTGTAGCCCTACTGCGAGCAACACATACAAGTGTCTATACTGGAGTCATGGATGCTGACATTCTACTGCCACACCCCTTGGGAGGCCACAGGGAGAATTTTCATACATGCTGTCAATGTGGCGTGCCATCCCTTAGACACAAAAGCTTCAGTCCTAATACTGCAGGGAAACATGGTCATCCATAAAATGTTCTGCTTGGGGATGCTTTATCCTTCCCTTACTTCCTGAACCTTCAAGTCATGAGCATGGCTACCACATCCACCACCCATGACCCCTCCACCTACATTAACATTGCTATCCCTTATTAATGTGACCCATCCCATATGTGCTCTGCTTCCACTCTGACCTGCGTGGTTATCGCACTGTTTGATGCACAACTTGGCCAGTCAGTGCACTGTACTATGTAAAGTATCTTACTGAATGCATCAGTTTTATTTTGTGGTGTTCTTGTCTTTGAACACAAGTCTGAGGATGATTTTTGTCCGTTACAATACAATGTTATTGTCCATTTCCAACATGAATTGAGGGTAGCAGATGGTGAGGTCATCAACCATGGTTTAAAAGCATATCTTGTATCACCTGAAATGCACAACAGTGGACATCTTTATGAGTGGCCAATTACAGCCATTCATGGGACCAACATATCTCAGACTTTCTGGGTAGCAGTGTGTATACCTCCCAACTATATGATATTATGGAATGTCACCCTACTTGAAATGCTTTTATAGGTCATATATGCAGCAGATATGGGAGTCATGGGAACTGCCTACATGGCACACAGACACAGTGTATATAATACCCTGTCCACTGCAAACCACCTGGCAGTTGATGGAAGCCCTTCCTGTTCATACATGGAATGCCATGTGGAAAAGTAGAGCCTTGATAGTAGTGTGGCTCTAGTGAATGGCCCCAGAGCCTCATGGAAATGGGCTGTGACATAGAATGTCCACACAGTGGTGATTCTACACTTTGCTGTTCATGGAAACCAAATATGCTTCTCCACATGCTGTAACATCATTTCAAGGAACTGGTATAATGTCTTGTAAAGTTATATGAAAATTCCTACCATGTATCCTTTCAGATGTTGAACAGTCCCCATATCAAGGATGGCTAACCTTTGTGTCCACTGGTGTAGGCATTGCATGCATGACTCTCTGATTTCATGTAGGGGGTAAGACATGTCTACTAACTGCTGTATGGTGTTTCTGTCTGCATATTAGCAGCTGACAAGGTCCTGGTCATGAAGCTTTCAGATTATTGGTAAGAAATGCAGAGAATTTAATGAGAAAAATGATTAATTTAAACAAGACAGCAGTAGAGAGTTTGTGATTCAATAACTTTAAAGAATCAGGATTAGAAAAATCATAAGGGAGAGCTGCATGTACATTGTTAACCTATTCTGGCCTCTAGGTAGCACCATTGTTTCACAACCTTCTAACACAGGAGTTTAAAAGTAAGAAATACAACCTTGTTTTTCAAACAGCAGTACCTAAAGAAGTTCATTTTCTTAATATTTTGTCTGTTTTTCTTGTGATAAACTATGTATGGCAAACTGAATTTGCTCAGTAAAACCAGAGTGTATAGGTATAGAGAATCAGTCTCTTAGAAACATTATTTATTTATTTATTTATTTATTTATATTTGTTGACCGGGAGTGTCCGATTGGACTTAGGTCCATTTTCAGCGGAGGCCCAGGGAGAAAAGCTCCACAGTTAAAATAGACAGTAGTTACATTGGATTACATAGCGATTAACAATTTACATAGCAATTACTTACAACGTATTTACAGATGAAGAACATAGTACATCAGTAGACAACTAGAATCTTTATCTGTGAAGTACATAACACACATTAACAAATGTTACAATAAGAAGTTCCTGCTGTATAATAAGTACTAGGCTTATGAGCATCTGAGCTTGCTATAATCAGGGTAGTTAGTGGAGTGGAAAGAAAGGTAGTGGTTGGATGGGGTGGGTGATATTAGAGTGGGAGTTGCAAGGGCATAGCCAGCATGTTTTTAGGTGCGCTTTTAGTAAAGTTTTGAAGTGGGTGCATGATAGCATGGAGGTAACTGTGGGTGGGAGGGAGTTCCATAATATGGCTATGGCGCAAGAGAATAGTGCTTCACCAGCAGAGTTATTGGCTTTAGTAATCTGCATGTGATTTTTGTTGCTGGATCTTAGTGGTCTGGTGGTGCGATAGGGTTGGAGTAGATTCTGGAGGGATGGGACATTTAGTGGATGGTTTATTAGTTTGTGGGCGAGTGAGAGTTGATACCATTGAAGGAGGTGAGGGAGTTCAAGCCAGCCCAGTTCAGCAAGTGAGAGATGGTGGTGACTACAGTAGGATGCCCCTGTGACGAATTTGGTGATTTTGTTGTATCAGGTCTCTAGCTTGTTTAGATCGCATTGCCTTAGGTTGGTATATAATGGAGAGGCATAAAGTAGGGTAGAGATAAGGTGGGAATTTGCTATTGAAATCTTTGCTGCTTTGGTGAGAAGTTGCTTATTTCTGTATAACGCTCCTAGTTTTTTGTGGACTTTTTTTATGGTCATGGATATGTGAATGTCAAATTTTAGTTTATTTTCTATTTCCACTCCTAGAAAATCGGTGTGTTCAGTTGGGTATATAGTGGTGTTGTCTTTTGTTGTGATGTTAAAGTGAGAGTTGTTTTGAGTATGTTTGGTGGGTTGGAAGATGAGTAGTTTAGTTTTGTTTGGGTTGAGTATTAATTGGGCATCAGATAACCACGTTTCAACAGAGGAAAAGGCTTCCTGTGTGACATTTTGCAGTTTGGGTAGGGACTGGGCTGAGCAGATGATGGTTGAGTCATCTGCGTATTGTATGAGTGTGCCATGTTTGGTGGCAGAGGCTAGATTATTGGTGAAAACAGAAAAGAGTAGGGGTCCAAGGATGGATCCCTGGGGAACCCCTATGGAGACAGGTAGTTGGGGAGATATGTCATTCTGCCATACAACGGATTGTTGGCGGTCAGACAGGTAACTCTGAAACCAGTTGGTGACTGACTGTGAGAAGGATAGGTTATTGAGATAAGTTGTTTGTGTGGGACCATGTCAAATGCTTTAGATAGGTCTAGGAAAGTAGCAGAGGAGAGATAGCCATTGTTTTTATGCTGAAGGATAGTGTTAGTAAAGGAGAGTAAGACAGTGGTGGTGCTATGGTTTGGTCGGAAACCATGCTGAGTTTTGGAAAGGAGGTTGTTAGTAAGGAGGTAGTCTGAGACCTGAGAGTATATGTATCTCTCTAGTATTTTGGAGAGTGGAAAGAGAATAGCTATGAGGCGGTAATTGGTTAGTTCTGTGGAGGGTCTGCCTTTGTGGAGAGGAATTATATATGATATTTTCCAGAGTGTGGGAACATAACTTTCTGACCAAGATCGGTTAATCAAGATGGATACTGGGTAGGCCAGAGCATCAGCTGCGATCTGTAGGTATTCACTTGGGAGGTTGTCTGCTGCTAATTTGGTGGGCTTAAGTTTAGTTAAGAGTTTTTTTATGTTGAAGGTAGATATAGGAGAAAAAGAGAAGGCAGTGGAGAGATTACTAGTTGAAGGTGTGGGTTGGAGGGGAGGGGGGTTGTGTTGTTTAGATAGTGATAGTATGGTTTGTATGAAGTGTGTGTTGAATGAGGTAGCAATATTTTCTGAGGAGTGAGGGATGTTGGGAGGAGGGGTACTGACTTTATCTGGGTGGAGGATGGAGTTTATGGAGGACTAAAATTGTTTGGAGCTGTGTTGGGAGGAGTCTAGGGCAGACTGGTAGTATTGGAATTTGTCCTGTTTTATTAGCTTTTTGACTCTATTGCGTAGTTCTAGGAATTTCTGTCTAGTTGAGGGGGTTTTGGTTTAGCGCCAGTTCTCCCAAGCTTTATCCCTGTTTTTCATTTCTGACTTAGTGATTTCCTGTAGCCATGGGGAGGGTAGTGCTTTGATTCTGGGAAGTCTTATGGGGGCATGGTAATTAAGGATGCTCAGGAAGGTAGTATTAAAAAATTCAACTGCGTCATCAAGACTGAGGTACTTTATAGGATGCCAGTTACATTCTTTGAGGGATGAGAAGAATGTGAGTGGGTTAAAGTTTAGTTTTTTACATATTTGACGGTAGATGACAGGTTTAGCTTTGTATAGGTATTTTTTGAGTAGGAATGTTGGGGAGTGATCACTGAGGCTATCTGATAAGCAGCCTGTTATATATGACTGGGGGCTCTTACTGACTAGTATCCAATCCAGGGTATTGTGCTTGCTGGAGTTTTTATTTATCCTGGTTGGCGACTGGACTAGTTGGGTGAAGCCATGAAGGTTTACATGATGGGTTGGATGGTTGCCAGAACAGGACTGCCAGTCAATATTGAAATCACCTAAAATGATAGTTTCTTGGGGGAGATGGTGGGTAGACCAGCTGAGGAGATTTTCTAGTGGAGGGATGTTTTGGCCAGATGGGAAGTAGCATCCAATTATGTTGATGGTTTTGTTTTGGTTTATTTTGAGGTTGGTATATATTATTTCTTCATTGCCTATTTGTGGAGCTGATGATTTTAAGATCTGGATGTTTAGATGCTGTTTAAATATTATAGCTACACCACCTCCTTTCTTGTTTAGCCGGTCTACTCTTAGTATGCCATAACCTGTAGGTAGTATTTGCTCACTGGTAATGTGAGGTTTTTGTCAGGTTTCTGTCAGGATGACTCTATCTGGGGAGTACAAGTCTATGGTGGCATGGAGTTCATGGACTTTATTGGATATACATCTAATATTTAGGCTTAGTAGAAGGAAGTCACTTGGCTTTCTATTGGCTGTAATATGGGAGACGTTGTGGTTTCTAGTCTGATTATGAGGATTGGGGTTGGAGATGGTATGGCCAGATTTGGGGTGGATGTCTCCACTTAGGGCTAGTTTTGATATACATGAGGTTATTAGTTTTCTCAGTTTTTGAATGTGTTTGTTTATAAGGGAAACTTTATGATTGTGCTCTGTGGGTAATAGGTATGGTGGGAGGGTTACTATGATAAGTTGTAGGGATGCTTTATGTTTGAGTAATATAGTTGGTAAAATATGTGGGGGGTGTATAGGGATGGTTCTTGAGTTGGTGGGAGGGGAGCTGAGTGAGGGTGAGACATAAGTGGTGGTGTGAGTAGTAGTACAGTGGTAGTGGTTGAGTGGGGGAATGATGGAGCTTTGGTAGGATGTAAGATATGGAAGGAGAGTGCATGCAGTGAGCATAGGGAAGGTATGCTTGTACATGTTAGTGTAGGAGGTGTGATAGTGGGAAGATGGAGGAGGTAAGTGTTGGGTTAGCACTGTGGTTGGCTATTGGAAAGATGGGAGGGGTTTGTGAGTGTAATAAAGGTGGCACCACTGGGGGTGGGAGGGAATAGGGGGCAGGGTGGGGAGCGAAGCGGGTAGAGACCCTGGTAGTTGCTCTTATAAGGGGGCTGGAAACAATCAGCTAACAGAGTTAACTGATAAATGAACATATGATAGTGACAAGGGTGGTTGTAGTTTTAAAAATGGTGCCTGCCACAGGTAATATTTATTAACTTTGGGATTGTCTTAAGGTATGTCTTAAAGACAATGTCTCAAATAGACCATACTATTATACTAAAAACAACCTGGTGCAAACAAAATGCTAGCATGGCATAATAACTTCCAATAATAAAGCATAAATCATATTAGATGTCTAACACAATTCAACATAAACATATACAGTTGTAAAATGTCTAACACAATTCAACATAAATAGGCATTTATAGTTGTAAAACACTTACTGGAGAGACACTGAGCTCCTCATGGGGACTGTAGCAGAGTGGATTGTAGTTTTAAAAATGGTGCCTGCCACAGGTAATATTTATTAACTTTGGGATTGTCTTAAGGTAATAAACAGGGAAGGGGGAGGGGCAAACAAGGGTGTGAGTAGGCAGTTCTTTGTACTGCTGCTAATGAGCCAAAGCAAAGACAAGTTTGTGTTTAAGAAACAATCACAATTGACCAAGGACTGCTCTGAAACTGTAAGTCATTTCTTAACCATTTCTCAGGTGGAAAAACAGGATAACCTTGTATCAGTAGGCTACTGTGGTCTCAGTTTAAATTAACAAACACACAGTATTGATCGGTTATGGATACTATTTACTAACAGAAGGGAATAATTGAGAAAGTGGAAGATGAGTGTGTGTGTGTGAGTGTGTGGGGGGGCTGTTACAAACCAAAGCAGAGTGCTCTCCAGGGGAAAATGAATATTGGCTCAAACAGGTAGACACATACTCAAAGTTAACATTAGCTGTTTGCAGACAGTTCAGACCCAGACTGCGCTTTTCTTATAAGAATGATAAAGGTGGTACCGCAGTTGAATACTTAAGAGTGGTGTTAGGTCTAGAAAAGAAGAGTACGGAGAGGAGTAACACTTTAAGATGGTAAAGATATATTATAAAGATTACAAAAAACAAACTGAGCAAATAGCTACTGTATGCAGCAAAATATGTCTTGAACCAACTACTAGTATATGCAGATACTGAGCCAATTGGAAAAACATCTGTTAGAAGAAACCTCAAGACAGTTATGCAGTCACAGATACAAATATAGCGATCAGCACTTTGTCGAGGTTGTCTAATGTGATTCCATCCACCAGTAACAGCACAATTATATAGAAATAATTAGACACCAGTATAGCTGTCTCACACAACACAATTGCATGAATAACATTAGTGAACAAGGTGCAGCTATGCAAATAGACCATACTATTATACTAAAAACAACTTGGTGCAGACAAAATGCTAGCATGGCATAGTAACTTCCAATAATAAAGCATAAATCATATTAGATGTCTAACAATTCAACATAAACATATACAGTTGTAAAATGTCTAACACAATTCAACATAAATAGGCATTTACAGTTGTAAAACACTTACTGGAGAGACACCGAGCTCCTCATGGGGCCTGTAGCAGATTGGATTGTGGTTTTAAAAATGGTGCCTGCCACAAGTAATATTTATTAACTTTGGGATTGTCTTAAGGTAATAAACAGGGAAGGGGTAGGGGAGAACAAGGGTGTGAGCAGGCAGTTCTTTGTACTGCGGCTAATGAACCAAAGCAAAGATAAGTTTGTGTTTAAGAAGCAATCACAATTGACCAAGGACTGCTCTGAAACTGTAAATCATTTCTTAACCATTTCTCAGGTGGAAAAACAGGATAACCTTGTATCAGTAGGCTACTGTGGTCTCAGTTTAAATTAACAAACACGCAGTATTGATCAATTATGGATACTGTTTGCTAACAGAAGGGAATAATTACATGAAAAACATTCGTTAGAAGAAACCTCAAGGCAGTTATGCAGTCACAGATAAAAATATAGCGAGCAGCACTCTGTCGAGGTTGTCTAATGTGATTCTATCAACCAGTAACAGCACAATTATATAGAAATAATTAGACAGCAGTATAGCTGTCTCACACAACACAATTACATGAATAACATTAGTGAACAAGGTGCAGCTATGCAAATAGACCATACTATTATACTAAAAACAGCTTGGTGCAGACAAAATGCTAGCATGACATAGTAACTTCCAATAATAAAGCATAAATCATATTAGATGTCTAGCACAATTCAACATAAGGATTCACTTCAGAAGCACGAATTACCAAAATCTCGAACTGCAAATAACCGAAACCAAAAGATTGAGTTTCGGAAACTCGAACTTCTGAAGCAAAACCAACAAATAAAAAAAAAACACAAACCTCGCTTTTACAGGGGGATTTCGCCCCCTGCACCCCCCATGTGGGGGGCTGTGCCCCCCACACCCCCTTACTTAAATATACCAACTCCAAGGTCGCGCTACAGTGGGGAGATGGGAAATCTCCTGTCTTGCGCTGTATGCGGAAGCGCAAAATGGGAGAGTTCTCATTTCCTGTCAACACCGCAAAACAAATAAAATATTACGTACACACAGAGCGTACAACAACACTTGCCTCTGTGTGCATGTAACATATTAAGGTAAATAAACTCTTATTTTTGAACACTACACATATTCGATTTACTGAAATCTCGATCATATGGTCTCGACCATATGAAATTCGAGATTTCAGTCATTCGATTATGTGAAGTGTTTCCTTCAACATAAACATATACAGTTGTAAAATGTATAACACAATTCAACATAAATAGGCATTTACAGTTGTAAAACACTTACTGGAGAGACACTGAGCTCCTCATGGGGCCTGTAGCAGAGTGGATTGTAGTTTTAAAAATGGTGCCTGCCACAAGTAATATTTATTAACTTTGGGATTGTCTTAAGGTAATAAACAGGGAAGGGTGGGGGAGAGAACAAGGGTGTGAGCAGGCAGTTCTTTGTACTGCTGCTAACGAGCCAAAGCAAAGACAAGTTTGTGTTTAAGAAGCAATAACAATTGACCAAGGACTGCTCTGAAACTGAAAGTCATTTCTTAACCATTTCTCAGGTGGAAAAACAGGATAACCTTGTATCAGTAGGCTACTGTGGTCTCAGTTTAAATTAACAAACACACAGTATTGATCAGTTATGGGTACTATTTGCTAACAGAAGGGAATAAGAGAGAAAGTGGAAGTTGTGTGTGTGTGTGTGTGTGTGTGTGTGTGTGTGTGTGTGTGTGTGTGTGTGTGTGTGTGTGTGTGTGTGTGTGTGTGTGTGTGTGCGTGCGTGCGCGCGCGTTTGTGTGTCTGTCACTTACAAGCCAAAGCAGAATGCTCCCCAGGGGAAAATGAATATTGGCTCAAACAGGTAGACACATACTCAAAGTTAACTTTAGCTGTTTGCAGACAGTTCAGACCTGGACTGCGCTTTTCTTATAAGAATGATAAAGGTGGTACCGCAGTTGAATACTTAAGAATGGTGTTAGGTTGGAGAGACACTGAGCTCCTCATGGGGCATCTCAAATACTGTGCAGCATCATAACAGTGGTGTGCTATATAGCAGCATTGTTTACGTCAGGTGCAGTACTTTCAGCCACCACAAATTAGGGGTCAGCCACATCCTCTCTGGCTGTTCAGTGTCCAATACGGACATGGAAGAACCATCTTCTGTAGGGATGAGAGACACTCTCAAAGATTTTTCATAGGGTAACCAAAACAAGAGGCCATTAGACCAGTCAGACATGCCTTCTTCTAGTCAGGCTTCTTCCATAGGCACTCCTGTATAGAAAAAAAAAAGATTTAGCATTCTTTATCTCAAGAGGTAATTATAGTTATGAAAGATGATTTTCTTACCCTATATAAGCCTGCATTACATGCTACAAATCCTGGTTTCCAGAAGCCATTACAGGTGATCATTCCCTGTAAAGAAATTCCTGAGGAAAGAGTGTCAAGTGGACATACCTCATTACTCACCCATCCCTCCTGCACTGCCAGCCTAAGAGGACATTTCAAATGCTGTGTGTAATCAACCTGATACCCAGTCATCAGTCCTGGAAAAGCAGATAAAATGTATAAAATTCCTCACAATCATACATTTATTTTCTCTCACCTTAGATCAGACTCTGCTGTTGTATATACTGCATCTTCTGCTGGGAATAGATTGGTATTCAGCAATAACTCTTTATCTGTTAGCAAGGAAGGCAAGGTGTTGGACAGTCTAGGTAAGAGAATATTTTTTCTTCCACTTTGGCTTTCAGGATTCTATTTATTAGACATGCATTTGGAAGTTTATGCATTGTTACATGAATAGTCTGAAGGAACTTGCTACCTTACTCTGTACATAAAAGTTATTTTTTGAATCAGACTATTTCTATCTTGCCTCTGGTATCCAAACATGCTTTGAAGAGTACATATGATTGCGCAGACACTGACTCCAGAGCCACTGCTATGCTACAGTGTTTGAAAAGGCTTGTTTATGTAACCAAAAGTTTGCTGATGATGATATGTCTGAAATCATAGATTCTGCTTTAGATAAGGGGTATTATTTGGTTTATCTGTCACCCAGGTTCTAAAACAATATGATGAAAGAGAGAATTGATTCAGGGAGTTTCTAAGATATTTAATGTCCCCCAGTACAAATCTTGTAGGTCTCCCTCTTTCACAAAGAAAAAAAGAGGCCAAATAAGCAAAACCACTAATATTCTGGCAAATAGAATGCTGAACAGAAATGGCCAGAAGGAACTAGCAACAAGAAACCGGGGTCATTTTAGAAAAAAAAAAAAAACAGCAGAAATGTACAGAATGACTGCTATCATTCTTTTCCTTGTTCCCTGTCCTCCGAGCCAATATCTCTACAAATCTGTTCCACCAACTGGTCTTCAACATCCCCCTTTGGCAAAAGATTGTCTCAGACTTTTGGGTGTTAAAAGTAGTGCAGGAAGGTTACAGATGTCATTGGATACTCCATCAGGGAAATTCACCCCCCCCCAAAACCAAATAAAATATTTACTTCAGATTCTTCAGTCTGCTCACACCCACTGAGTCCTAGAACTAGTGCCTGTAAGTCAAAAGAACAAAGGCTTCTATTCCAGAATATTTCTAGTACCAAAGAAAGTGGCCTCTTGGAGACCAGTACTAGATCGTTCTTCATTACTAAATCTGTATGAGAAGGTACCAAAATTCAAAATGTTGACGTTACAAGACCTGTTAACCCCCATTCCTCCCATAAATTGCATGATAACACTAGAACTGAAAGATGTTTATTATCGCATTCCTTTAGCCACAGGCTTCAAGAAATATCTGAGATTCTGTGTCTCTGGGCCGTATTATCAGTTCCCTGCCTTACTGTTTGGATTATCTACAGCTCCAAGGGTGTTTACAAAATGCATACCACCAGTCATAGCTGATTGCAAATTAAGTGGCATTCACATTTTTCCTTATTTAGCTGACTTATCTTTGAAGTCATTATCTAGAAGACAAGTATCGGCCAGTCTAGGTCTCCAGATAAATATTGCAAAACCCTCCTTGACTCCATGTCACAGGATTGTGTTTCTCTGCTTCCTTCTAGATACTTGTCTTCAAAAGGCCTTTTTGACAAAAGTACATTTTTATCTGGAATCTTTCCTGAGCTTCTCCAGTCAGTCGAAGAATTCTGCAAGACAATTTGTCAGGATTGTAGGGTTTGTGGCTTTTACGATTCTCTTGAATACCCAAGCCAGGTTGCACATGAGAAAGATGCAATGGTTTCTAAAAACACATGGACCAAGCATTTACATTCACTGGAGCATCATATTCCAGTTTTGAGCTTTCTAAAAATGTAACTGTGTTGGTGGAGACAAAAATTCAGCTGAACCTGAGTCTCCCTTTCCGTCCTCATACTCCAAACCAATCTCTCACCATTAGCTGGCTCCAGGACTCCATGCAAGAAGGTCTAAAAGACAGGTACCTTTTCATTTCCTTGGACAGTATGCTTTTCCACTGATATCTAGGGTATGTCTAAAGATTCAGAAGGAATCCCCCAAGTTCAGTATGGTGACTTTCTTCTGACCCAGGCAACCATGGTTCTACATTCTTTTGGAAATTGCCAACAGTAGTTTCCACAATATTCCTCAAAAACTGGATCTACTCACACAAGATCAGGGGTGTTTGATACACCCTAACCCCAATCAACTTCAGCTGACTGCCTGGATGATAGGGTCTTACTTTCCTTTAGGCAGCTGTTTACTGAGGACATGCAGCAGGTACTAATGGAGAGGCACTAATGAAGGCAAGAAAACTTCCTTGTAGAAAAATCATGTATTAGCAAATGAAAAAGGTTTTCTAGCTGGTGCCAACAACATAATCAGCACCCATTCTGGACTAATTGTTCTCTGGTTTTATAATATTTGTGCGTGTTACTGTCATGTGGCAGGTTCGTTTATTGGCCATTTCAACATGTCTGCCCATGGATCCTTCTCTTTCGATGCATTCTTATATTAAAATGTTTTTGAAAGGGGTTTTGTATAAGAGGCCTCCAAGGAAACCAGTGGCCCTTCTTGGGATCTTAATTTTGTATTAGAGAAGTTAACACTCCATTTGAACCAGCTAACCTAGCTGACTTGAGGTTCTTAACATAGAATACAGTTTTATTGATTGCTTGGACCTCTGCAAGAAGGGTATCTGAACTGTAAACTCTTGTGGTGAGTCAACACTGTTGCATTTTCCACAGGCACAGGGTTTCATTGAAAACTAATCCTTCTTGTATGCCTGAAGTTGCATATGAATTTACTTTAAGCCATACTATCCATTTTCCTGTTTTCTTTTATGAACCTAAAAATGAAGAAGAAAGGTTACTCCTTATCTTAGATGTCCTCTGACAACTCGGGTACTGTATTGACAGAACTAAATCTTCCAGATCTTTGGATCAGTTGTTCATTTCTTGTGAAGATAAGAAGGGACAACCTATGTCAAAGCAGACTATTTCCAAATAACTGTCTAAGTCTATTACCTTTTGTTATACTCACCACAATAAAAGTATTCCAGGCAGGGTCAAGGCCCACTCTACCAGTTAGCTTTTTGAAAAGAGTTGGGTTCTAGAAGCAGTTTGGTCCTCTGTACATACTTTTACAAAGCACTATAAGCTTGATTCCTTCTGTAGGTCTAGATCAGGCTTTGCTAGGACCATTTTCCAGGGGCTTCTAGACTCGTGACCTTCCACCTCCCACAATTTGTAGGCTATAGTAACCTACCCATAAAGCTTAGGCAACTGTAGCAGTGATCAGTATGGAGAACATAGTACAGCTGTGTAAGTAAACTTACCATAACAGTAGATGTTGCAGTGATCACTGCTGCAGTCACCTCTCCCTCCTTCATCCCCCTTGTTTCTTGGAGTTTTGTTTTTGCCAGGGTGTGAACTTTCGTTTTTTGTTGTTCCTAGCATTGTTCATTCAGGGCTCAGCCTCCCTGTCTGTGTTGGCATAAAAGCTCTGAAAGGCTTGACACCCATACTTATCCTTTTATTCAGCTCAGCCTGAGATGACTAATGGTTGGACGCATAGAAGGTGCCTTGAAGCTTTGGAAGCTGAACATCTGTGTTATCCTTCAGGATATAATCCATATAGCTTAAGCTACTGAAGCAGTGATCATTAAAACATCTACAGTTATGGTAAGTTTACTTACACACCTGCACTCTCTTCTTATGACATTGGCCAAAGGCAATTACCACACGCTTCCTCACAGACTGGATGTGCTTGCACAAGACAGGCTGAGTTTGATACACCCCAGTCTCAATCAACTTCAACTGACTGCCTGTATGATTCAGTTCTAATACTGTTTTAAGCACTTATTTCATCAGAATGTGCAGCAGGTACTAAAGGAGGTAAGACACCTCCTCTTAGAAAATAATTTACTGGCAAATGGAAGTGATTTTCTAGTTGGTGCCTAAACCATAATCAGTGGTCCATCAGAGATTTTGAACTACTGGTGCTCAAATATTTGTGTGAGTTAGTTTACTTTGGCCTCTCTCATTCCTTTATAATGGTTTGTATTGCAGCCATTCCATTATGTTTCTGAAAGGAGTTTTACAGAGACCTCCTCATAGACAGGTTGCTTCTCCTTGGTATCACAATTTTGTGCTGGAGAAGTTGACTGTGTCACATTTAAACCTTCTGTTCAAGCAGATTTAAGGTTCTTGACTGGGAAAACCATACTCATCATTGCTCTGACATCTGCAAGAAGAGTATCTGAGTCGCAAGCTCTCATGGTGTGTGAACAGTACCTCATATTCCACAGAGATATGTCATTAAAAAAATACATTTATTTCTATGGTGGTTTAATAGTTTGCTTTGAATCATCAGTCACTCAGTTTTCCACCCAAAAAACAACTTTGGACATGCATAGACAACTCCGGCATTATCTTGACAGAACTAAGTCCTTAAGAAAAATGGATCACCCATTAATTTCTTATCAAGGGACAAAAAATGACATCCTGTGTCTAAACAGACAGTTTACAGGTGGTTGTCCTCAGCTATTGCTTTTTATTATTCCCACCATGGCAAATCCATTCCGGGCAGCATCAAGGCCCATTGTACAACAGTTTTGTCCTTTTCAGTGGCATACTGGAAAGGGATGAACTATAGAAGCATTTTAGAGGCAGTTCCATGATCCTCCATACATACCTTTACAAAGCCTTACCAGCTGCCTTCCTTTACAAGGTCCCGAGTGAGCTTTGCTAGAACTATTCTCCAGGGGCACCTGGATCCATATCCTTCCTCCTTCCAGGTTGAATAGGCTTTGGTAATTAACCCATATTGCCTAAAAACTACCACAGCAATGAGGAATTTGAACATCTAATTTTATAGATTAGTGCAGTTTACATGACTATACTTTTTGGGGGAGAACATATGACTAATTAGCATTAGCCACATTCTCGTCTGCTGCCTTTTCATGCAGCTCTGCCAGCGAGACCACCTCCACTCTGAGGTCCTCTCAAGGGAAAAACCTCAGTATCAGGGTGTTTTAAGAATCAGAAAGGCTTAGTGTGATGGGGAAATCAATTGGCCTAAGGCTTCCAAATCATGCTAAGTTTTTTCTGAATCCCAGGACAGCTGTTATTAAAAACAGTTAGACTGAACACAAGGGGGAAGCCTGTCAGTTTATGAAGCACTTTTTCAACAACTGCCAATCCCACAAGCAGTCTTTCTGAAAGACATTTTCATTGCTAAGGGAATGTCACCTTTACCCCACTGTTGTGCGACCATGGAGTGGTATATGTTAGTCCAATACCCTCCCACATAGAGGGTGCAGGGGGGACTTGCCACCTGCAAAAAGAACCTAATTTGGCTTTGGTGATATAGGCTTTCTGCACTTTTTGTTCTTTCTTTCGTTTACTTTTTTTTTTTGGAGCAGAACTCTCTGAATGTTCCATCAACAAATTGACATGTTTCCCAGAATGAGTGAATAGTATAGCCATTATTGTGACTAAAGAACATTAAGCACAGCTTACAGCTGAAGTAATAATCTCAAGAATGGCACAATCCAACCTGGTTTCAGTACCATTTGCAAACTGCGCTTTTTGGATAGACAAGGCTAGAGGAAAGAAACACCAACCTGTGCAAATTTAATGCACCATAAAGAAGGCATCGTTTTCTCAGACTTCCATTTCACTCCCATTTGATATTTCATCACCACCAACATTGTGCCAAAGATCTGTTATACAGGTAATTGAAGATTTGAAAACAGCTGTAAACATAACTAATGATTTGATAGTATGGAGTCAGGCACAAGAACAGCAAGACAGGAGGCTAGTAAAGCTGATGAGTAGAATAATATACCATACTCTCGAGTCAAATAAAAGGAAGTGGAAACTGAGTGTGGTGGGTTTGAAATACATAGACATGTTCTAATATCAGAGGGCCAGAAATTCTGTGAAGAGAAAGTCAGAACAATTGCACAAATGCCAAAGTCAGAAAACTGTTAGGAATTACAGATGTTTCTTGGAATGATGCAATATCTGTCAAAGTGTGTACGGGATACATATGGTATAACTCTACGTCTAAGAAAGCTACTAGAGCAAACTCTAACATAATAGTAGAGCTTTGACAATGAAAATAATTTTGAAGTTCTTGTGAAACTAGTTGCAGATGAACCAGTATTAAAATAATATGATACAAATAAGCCGACTATATTGTAAGTAGGTGCAAGTCCATACCATATAGGAGCTTGATCCTGCAGGAAAATAGACCAGTTCTTTCTTGGACAGGAACATTTGCAACTGCACAAAAAGAGATAATGAATTGCTATCAGCAATAGGGTTGTGAGAGTTTCACTGAATATATCTATGGTAAAGAATTTCAGTTGGAAATAAGCAATGAATCCTTACAAAGCATATTTAGAAAGTATTTGTACAAAGTGCTGCTAAGATGATGTCACTTTATCAGCTTCCTATTGAAAATTCTGGCACTCGTAATGCTGAGTGCTGACATTCTGGAAAAAAAATACCAGACATTTAGAAAAAAGCATGAATATCAAATGTGTCTCTCATTTAAAGTTCTTTTTTTCCAGGAGGCAAATTCCTCTACACCACCACACTCCCTGAAATTATATATACTAACTCCGAAATCATCATACCTTGGAGAAAAGAGAATATTTCAAGAAATGGCCATCTCGGACTTTGTATATGCCAATCAGTTGTTTTGGTTATTCAGTCTCAGCATTATGGGCCCACTAAAGTGGGTCCTGACATTACTAATGGTTTCCTACTTCATCTACAGAAATATGATCTGAAAGTAAAACACAGACCAGGCAAGGAACCTCTCAGCAGAGCATAGTTCCAAGAGATAAATGAAGGGGATAATAGGACAACTCCATAATTATCAGTAAAAAAAAAAAAAAAAAAGAAGACACCAGCTTAGAACTGCAGCTACTGAAATGTTATATTTAAAAATTTGCCTGAGCAAATATCATTAAGTAAAGAAATGCAACATTGTTTTTCTTTCAAGGAAAATACAGGTTGCATACAGTACTTAATCTCTTTTAATCTAATTTTTAATCTATTTTTTTTTTTTAAATCTCTATCCCTTGGGAAATGAACCAATGCGTTTTTCCCGGAAGGTGTGCTCACCAATTCCCTCAGGCTACTACTTCTCCTAGTAATTTCGCAGTATGTCGCTAGTGCTAAGCATCAGAGCCCTTTCAAGTCCTCAGAATATACCTCAGCCCCTCTGGTGAAGAAAGTAGTTAATTTAAAACACCAAGATACAGTTATTTACTGCTAATTCCCTCAGGGTACTTCAGCCCCTAGTAATATCGCACTATATCGCTAGTGCTAAGCACTGGAGCTCTTTCAAGCCCTCAGAATATACCTTAGCCCCTCTGGTAAAGAAAGCAGTTAATTTAAAACACCAAGATATATTTATTTACTGTTAAGTACATTACCTTTAACAATACTGTTAAGCAACCGTCTTTCCAACCAGCACTCTCACTTGTTTTGATGTGCTCACCTACTGGGGCATTTATCTTGGGTTCCCCTCCTATTTTTTTTGTTTCTTCTGTTTTGATCTGCTGCTTAGAAGTTAGTAGTCTCTGATATTTGCTGATATTTTTTTACTTGTTTCTTCTGGTGGACAGGGTATCAGCCCGCTCCGTTTCACCCTTGCTATGCTCTAGCTCACTCCACTCCCCTACCCTACCTCCATTTCCACCCACTCCCTTATCCTTAAATTTATACCCTCTAACCACACCTCCTACCCAATCCCATATCTACATTCTACTGCAATTCTTGTCTCACTTCCTATCTACCTAATTTAATCCTCCCCAAATATGGCCTTCTTCACCTACATGTTTTTCTTATATTTTCACAATATACTGATGTCTGCAGTTTTAGTAGAACTCCCCTTATTCAATTCAAATTCACTATTCACTACATACTCATCCAAAACCATCTGCATAAACCCTGCAGCAAAAAGCTACTCAGTTATACACCCAAGCCTTTATTCTATATCTGCTTTGCACTAAAATACTTATTCTCCCCACAAGCTATTCAACTTTCTACCCACACCACCCCCTTCTACTACAGCCTATTCACTCCAAACAATCTTCTGTGACAAAAGCCCTCTTAACCCTTTTTTCATCACTAATTCAATGTGGTGACATCCATCTCAACCCAGGTCCCACTGCCCACCACTTCCCACAACAACCAATCCCCCTAATCTCGTTAAATCATTATCCATCACAACCCTAAACCTTCAAAGTATTTGGAACAAAACTTCAGACCTGCATGCCTGGCTCACCCTTAATAAAACCGATATCCTTGCCATAACAGAAATCTGGCTAAATCCTAACATAAAGGACGCAGAATTCCTCCGTCTCAACTATAATGTAATGCAGGCAGATAGACCTAACAAAAAGGGAGGTGGAGTTGCTATCCTATTCCCCAGTACATTTGATATACACCCAGTTACTGGTTAGATACCACAATTCTGTAATGCCAAAATCTTAGTTACCTTTCTGAAAACAAATAACTCCAGAAATTTCTATCAAAATCGAATATATTCCACCTGGTAATAACATACCAATATTAGAAGTTATACTATCTTGGACCTCCCACAACATAAAAAATGAAATCATAATGCTAGGTGATGTCAATATAAACTGGTCACATATTAACTCAAAAACTCCCATCAACACTATCAACCTACTTCATTACACCCAACTTATCTCCACCCCCTCCAGATACAAGAACAGAACCAACGAAGTAACCACCTTAAATTGGATCTTAGCCTCTGACCCCTTTAAAATATCATAATTCGGTATACCCCCCTAATTCTTTAAGTGACCATCTTCCTGCCTTTGTTACTCAAACTGCTTCAGCTATCACAAAAAATCATAATATTAAACTTGTCAGGAATCTATCCAACTTTAATCTATCCACTTTTAACAACACTCTAAATAGCATTAAGTAGAATATTCTAAAAACTCTCCTACTTGACAATGCCCTGCTCTATTTCAACACCACATTCCTAAAAATACTTGACAGCCACACACCCCTCATACCAAAAGACTAAAAATTAATCATGCTCCATGGCTAACTAAGCCTATAAAGGAACAAATGTTACTAAGAGATAAAATCTGGAAACTTTGGAATAAACATAAGAGCAACACAGATCTACTACATTTCAAGCAACTTTGTAACCATGTAAAAACCTTGTAATCAAAGATAAGAAAGCATACTATACTGAGCTCCAAAATAATCACAAACACAACCCCAAACAATTTTGGTCCTCCATTAGTACTTTCCTTAACCCAGGTACAAAAAATAATCCTTGCCCCTACCATAATAAATCTCCAGATCTTATAGCAAGTTTATTTAACTTCTACTTCATTGACACTATAGCTAATATCATATCCAAGTTCTCAAGACGTCTCCCTGCATCTAACTCCCCAGACCAAACGACTGTATTACAACACACACAATCCATACCTCCACTCCCTACTACAAACATTCCAGATCAGTCTACCCTTCTCACTCACATTCAGTCTCAGTCCCCATTATTCGCCCAATAAAACTCTCCCACAAACAATTCTAAACCCATATTCGTACTCTCAACTGTCCCAAACAGCTTCTAAAACTAAAACCTTGTTCCAATTTAGCAGATGGACTACCCACTAAGTATCTAAAAATCGCTGCTGACACAATTGCTTACCCTATTAGTATACTTATTAATCGATCCATACAAGAATCCTATGTCCCCAACCTCTGGAAAAAAAGCATACATGATACCAATTCACAAAGGAGGATCCTCAACCTATATTTCCAATTTTCCCCACATAGCTATTCTATTCCCGCTTATCTAAACTGTTGGAAAAATGTATACACTATAAACTTCAACATTTCATTCTCAGCAATCAAATCCTTTCACAAACACAACATGGTTTCAGATCAGGTCATAGCACTTCCACTGCCCTAATATCCTTTATGGACCAAGTCACTACAGCTTGTGACTCTGGGAAGTTTGTATCCACTCTATTTCTGGACCTATCCAAAGCCTTTGATACCATATCTCATACTCTGCTCCTCTCTCAGCTTTCTAACATTGGAATGACTACCCCATCACTCAAATGGTTCAGCAGCTACCTTCTAGGCAGACAACATGCTGTAAAATGGCAAAAATCTATTTCCCCATATATACACAACCCAATTGGGGTCCTCCAGGGATTCTCTTCTAATACCTCCACTTTTCAACATTTTTATCAAGAACGTCCATTTAGCATGTCACCAGGGTTCTCTTCTACAATATGCAGATGATTTCACTGTTATCTGCAATGCAACAGACTTAACTCACCTGCAACAGCCACTCAGTCTGCATTCTCTGCCATAGAATTATGGCTCCATAACAACCATCTATCTCTAAACCCCAATAAAACCAAGCTCATAGTTTTCACTCCTAAGAGAAATATTCCCCTCAGCAAAACCCATTTTAACATACTCGCCCTGAACGAAACAAAAATTGAAATAGTTACCAATACCAAACTGCTAGGTGTCATAATTGATGAAAACCTAAAATCTGGTCTACACATTTTGATAACATCAGTAAGATCCACAAAAAAAGCTAGGACTTCTTTACAGACTTAAATAATTTCTTTACTTCCCATCAAAACATGTACTTGCATCCACCTATCTACTTCCATCTTTGGTTTATGGTACCCACTTGCTTACCAATCTCCAATCCTCACTTAAAACTAAACTTGAAATGTGCTACAACAAAATAGCTAAATTTGTAACAGGTTCTTGCCATTCAATCCATCACTGCATACCCCAAAAACATTGAACTGGCTGGAATTCCCCCACTACCTCGCATATCTACAACTTTCCACCACACACAAAATTCTCACAAAACCTCAGGATTGCCCTGCCCTTAGTTCCTTATTTTCTCATTAGAACCCTAGCAGGTCCCTACAATCTGAGAACCAGCTCTTCCTTCACATCAACAAACCAAAACTACCTGCAGGCCAACTACTTTATTTGTGGGCAGTAGCAAAAACCTGGAACAGCCTTCCTCTTGCCATTCACACCATTCATAGCACTGTTTTTTTCAAAACTGCTCTCAGAAAATTCCTCCAATCCAACTGGCTCTGTAATTGCATTAAATCTCCTCCTTGCATAACCTAGCTCTCAAATACACTCTCATAATTCCATCTCCACTACTTTTTGTCATTTAACTTGTTTTCTACCTTCTTTTCCCATCCTGTCACCCATACTCTTTCTTCCCCCTCACACTAATACTGTAGACTACATCTTCTCACACTTTTATTCTCCTCTCTCTACTCTCTTTTTTTTTTAGCTGGCAGAAATCTCTTAAGGTAATTTTTAGCCTGAACCTCTCAAATTCAATATAGCTATGTATTTATATAAAGCAACCCTTTCTGTATAAACGTACTAGCTATGTTCTTTATGCAGTTTAACCCATACTGCTATATATACCTTTTATTTTTTATGCTGCACTCTTCTTCTTACCTTGTAAAAAGCTTATTTTGTTTAGCAATGTATAGGTTTTCTGCTGTACTTTTTCCATGTAATACATTATATCATTTTGTTTTATTTTTCTGTGAATGTTTAACCTGTAATAACACTTATCTATTTGTAATATATATGTTTTCTGTGGAGCTTTTCTCCCCAGCCCCTTACTGAAAATGGACTCTTCTTGGCTCAGTGGGCTATCCCGGTAAACAGATGTCAAGAATTAAATAAATAAATAATAAATTATCTTAAACTCCGTCAAAATAATAGATCTGATGTTGTCTGTTTTTGCCTTATTCAAGACGTGGGATGTTGGATCCCGTCAGATCCGACCTCGGCACCTTATATCGGAGTATTGGCTCCAGGAGCACAGACTCCTCCCCTACCCACATTTCCCTCCTTCTAGCCAATATACTTCAATTCTTGTCTGCTGCTTGGTAGACCAGACTTGTTTGCCGAGAGCTCCAACACTTTCAGAATAAATGATAGCCATTTTTGACTCCTTCCTCTAGGATATTTGTTAGTTTTCTTGTTAGTTAAAAATAATATGCTTAGATAGATAAGGTTGTTAGCTAGCTGCTTTAGATAGATATCTTTCAAGTCTGCTGAACAGAACTTTCTAGTAATCTTCTAGATATATATACATATATATATATATATATATATATACATATATATATATATATATATATATATATATATATATACATATATATATATATATATATATATATATTTATATATTACATAGTGTTTTTCATACAGAAATTAGTAGGACAGTAGACTACACCCCCACACCCCCCGCTATTTAAATATACCAACTCTGAGATCACACTACATTGTGGTAAAGGGAAATTTTCCTGTTCCGCGCGCTGTGGAGATCCCCATTCAGACTATTCGAACTTTTAAAAGTTCAATCATATGGTCTCGGCCATATGAAAGTCGAGCTTATATATATATATATATATATATATATATATATATATATATATGTGTGTGTGTGTGTGTGTGTGTATAAAAATATATATATATATATATATATATATATATATATATATCTATATAGATGGGATCCGTATGGATCCCCGAACGGCAACATCACCGAAACAGATTCGGCCGGGCATACTTGCGCGAAAGTGCTTTTCACCGAAGAAGCACTTTTGCATGAGTATGCCTGTTGCGGAGATCGCACTACAGTGGGGATAAGGGAAAATTCCCTTTTCCCCACTGTAGTGTGACCTTGGGAGTGAGAATATTAAAGTAGGGGGGTTGTGGGGGGTGCAGGGGAGGTTGCCCCCATGCAAAAATGTAATGTATTTTTTAACACACTTTAACAAAAGCACTTTTTTGGTGAAAGTGCTTTCGTTAAAGTGTGTTCAGTGATTGTGGACTCCCTGCACCCCCCACAGCCCCCCACACCCCCCTACTTAAATATACCAACTCTGAGATCGGACTACAGCGGGGAAAAGGGAATATTCCCATTCCGCGCTGTAGTGTGACTGCCAAAGTCAATTTTCGAAGTTTCACTACTTTGAACAAGTGGACTCGGTGAAATGGGGTTCTAAGTAGTGAAACTTCGAACATATTGATGGATCACATATATATATTTACATATATATATATATATGATATTTAATCTGTAACGATTATAGTATGATAGTGGAGCTTTCCTCCTCAACCCTTTGCAGAAAATAGATAATTATCTGGCCAGTTTAGACCAGTAATACTGTATATTCATTTGTACTTTGCTTTTTTAGGCATTGTTTTCATTGTTTTATTGTTTGATTGTTTTCTTGATTAGTGTTTTAGTTTCCTTTAACTGTATAATTAGTATGATAGTGGAGCTTTTCTCCTCGGGCCTCTGCTGAAAATGGACATGTATCCAGCCAGACTAGCCCGGTTAACAAATGTAAAATAAAATAAATAAAAAAAAATATATATATATATATATATATATATATATATATATATATATATATATATGTACTTGTTTTATAAGCTCAGAGTAGTTGCTCTTATTGTTATTGTTGTAAAGTTTTTCTCTGTGTAAAAATGTTATACTGATGGCTTCAAAAAGTGTTTAGCCTGTGGAATCAACATATGGCCATTTGTATTTACTGCCTAGGTCCTTTCCACTTACAGGATAGCTGCAGTAGCTGTGCTGCCTTTGCGTCAGAGGTTTTCAAAGCAAAAGAGAGAAACTTATTCTTAAGGGACTTTTTTCCTTTCAGACAGAATCCAGAATGTCCTCCAAATCCAAGACACCTTCCACTCCTCCTCCTTCAAAAAAAAAAAAAAAAGAGAGAGAGAAAGAAAGATCTAAAGAAAAAGAAAGACAGAGACCTTAAGTGAAATACAGAGAAAAACAAATTGAGAAAATACAAGATAGGTCAGAGAAACCAAATAAAAGATCTCTGGATCCAAGCACTTTACCAGGTCTAGCACCTGAGTTGTCAAAGCAGTAGATCCAACTACAACTGAGATCTGAACTCCCTTTCCAAAACCTTCTTTTTCTCTGGGGCCAATCATCCTCAGACTTCATTCTCTGATACTTCTAAAGCTACATTTGAGACCACTGTCTGTAGCTCCTTTATCAAGGTTTGGTCGATACACGAGAAGCCTAACCAAGATGGATGTCGCTCATATGATAAGGAGCTTCCTGAGGACACAAATTCAGCTGGGGGGTCTTTCTAGCCCCATCTTGGAGGAGAGGACTGGGAATGGTCCCATTGACACCATACATCCTTGTTCTGACATTATTTCCATTTTTGGACCTGAGGTATATGAGTCCGAACCCATTTGCTGCACCAGCATTAGAGCCAATAACCCTGGAGACTTGTGCTTTGATATCTTTCCTCACTTTCTCGACACCGTTACCTGTGGGTTGGGATGAGTCCCTGAGGCAGAGCAGTGGAGTTGGAGCCCCAGTCGTCAAGTCGACTATGAAGTTTGCAAAGCTGTCCCTCCTCCTTGGTGCTTTGGCTCTAGACAGCTCGGTTCCAAGATCCTCCTCAGAGCTGATCTCTTTTGGAGTCAGGTAAACTACCAAGTTTGCTGATAGGAGTAGGTCGTCCTCAACTCCATTAGCTGAGTTGGCTTTCAAGGCTGTGGAGAGGGCTTTGGCAGGACCAAGGAGACTGGTGCTTGCACTGGGTTCAGATCCATCCTGACTCCTTTTGGATCCTGTGCCTTCTTCCTCTCATTCAGGTTGACAGATATAGGTACACCCAATCAGCTTTGAGGCAGCTAGGCATTCAAGCTCCCCTCTGTCTCTGAGGTGTCTTCATCAGAGCCCCTGAGACACATTCCCCAGAAAAGGATATGCAAACAGAAACATCTAGACTCCTCTCCTGTGTCATTCAATGAAGACATAAACTTAGATGATTGGGAGGGTTCCTTAAGATCCCCTTGAACATGTCTACTTTGGGGATATTCTGAAATTGATGAAATGCAGGAGATCTGCAGAAACTCCTTTTGATGAGTTGGTGTTCCTTTTTGGTCTGGCCATTCACATCCTGGGTGGTCCCACCTCCTGACATCCTAATAAATCTTGTTGATCAGAAGGCTTAGTAGGAACCTGATGTGGCAGAGCCTATCCCCAAAAAGCCGGACAAGATTTTGATTGCCTTAAAGGGTAGGATACATTGGTACAAGAGTCCCCGATAGATGCAATGGTGGTAGCAGCAGCCACAAAGAAGTAACTGAAGGAAGAAAACTCCTCTGTCCAGCCCTCAAACAGGGAGTCAAGTGCATTGGACAGACTGGAGAAATGGACATATACTTCAGTGACCTTTGCACTTTGAGCACTTAATTATCTAGCACACCTGACATGTTTCCAATGAGACTTGATCAAGGAGCTCTTCAAGTCTGTTTTGGGTGGCATACCTATGGACATTCAAAAGATGGTGGATGCCCAAATGTCTGCATTCCCATCTTCCTAAAATGTGGCCATGAGACTGCTGTCCAAAGCAGCTGATGGTACATAAAGGGCAGCCAGCACAAGCATTAACGTGATGTCATACCTAGATGCAGCTATGTGATTTCATGGAGAGTTTCAGGGCATCCTTTATCAGTGCCACCTTGTTTGGACCTAAGGTAAAAGAAACACTTATCAGGAGGTAACAGGATGATAAGACCTTGTCTGTCATGGGAATTCATTTTTCTTCTCCTCAAAGTTCCTTTTCTAGGAATCAAAGAGCACGTAGGAAAATGTGTCTCCTGGGGATAGACCTCCCTGACCCAGAGTAGGAAATGGTCAGAATAGATGCTACCCAGGAGGTAGAAGCAGACTGCAAAATCAAGGTTTCTATGGTCCCTTCAATGAGAATCTTACCAACATCCCTGAATGCTTGCCCAACTGCTGCACTCTGGAGGCAATTGAGGGATGCTTTTCCTTACTCCCTTTAGCCTGGCAAGCCATAACTTCTGATTCATGGCTGTTAAGAATTATCACAAGAGGCTATACAATTCCCTTTTTGGATTTCCCAAAGAAAAGATTAAAGATTTCCAATATGCCACCCAATCCATTGGCATCTGTGTCAACAGAAGTTTCAAAGCTGCTAAGCAAGAGTCATCCATCCAGCCACCCCCCCCCCCGACCTGTTAGGATCCAGAGTCTATTCTGGGTTCTCTTTTAGTTCCATATAAGACAAGGAACCTTTGACCAATATTGAATCTCAGCAACCTAACTATGTATGTGAAACAAAGTTCCAGATGTTTAAGTTGCAGTCCACCCTACCACTGTTGAGGAAGAAAAATTGAATGTGATCTATTGATCTCCACGATGCCTACTTATCATATCAAGATCCAGAGGCAATCTAGGGGGTTTCTCCATTTCTGGCTGGGAGCCAATTACTGTCAATTCAGGGCACGGCCATTCAGTCTCTTCACAGCCCCTGGGTGTTCACCAAGAGTATAGTAGTTGTAGCAGCTCATCTCTGGCTGCAAGGATCCATGTCTTCCTGTATTTAGATGATTGGCTCCTAACTGCTACTTCCAGAGATCTACTGTTGCAACATCAGTCATTCCTTCTCTCTCTCTCTCTCTCGCAAATCAGTTGGGAATATCAGTCAACTACAAGAACAGCAAACTGCCTTCCTCGCAGAACATAGAATGTATAGGTTGCCAGACAGACACAGTCCAACAAATTGCAAAAGTCCCCATTACAAGAGTCAGCTCATGAAGGTTTGTAGCTTTTCAAGTGATGCAGCACCGTGGACCACATCCAAGACTCATTCTACGTCTCTTAGGGTTGATGGCCTCTTCTATTGCACTGGTTTCATTAGAGAAATATCACACGTGAGTCTTACAGTGAACATAAGCAGTACAGTAGTCACAGATTTTTCATCCCCTTCACACCAGAATCTGACTTATTCAGGTTTGCAAGAATTACATAAATAGGTGGCTTACATTACTGGCAGTAGCACAGGGTAGACCCTTTTGTCCACCTGCTCCAAGGCCACAGTCACCACTGACGCCTCCCTTGTAGGGTGGGGGGAGATTTTGAAGGAAAAACAGTTCAAGGGATGTAATCATTAACAGAGGCTAAACTTCACATTAATGTCTTGGAGATGAGACTGGTTCTCCTAGTGTTGCAGGCTTTTTGGGACCTCCTACCCATGGATATGTTCACTGTTCTCATAGACAATATGTCAGTGGTCTGGTACTTCCAACAGACAAGGTGGATCACCCTCTTTGCAGCAAAGCCATAATAGTTTGGCAGTGGGTGATGCCACACGTTCCTGAGATGTCCAATATACTAACTGACAGGTTGAGCAGAACTATACTGTTGCCTCATGAGTGGTCTCTCAAACAAACAGTGGCAACAGACATTTTCAGCCACTGGGGCCAAATTTGCTGTGACCTCTTTGCCTCCTACCTTAACAACAAATGCAGCAGTTATTGCACCCTCAACCCTCCACAGGGTTTAATTTTTGGTCTTTAGGTTTCCTTTATTCCTCTCCACCAGTTCTTCTCATGAACTTCATTCAGAAAGCCATGAAATGCAAGACCAGAGTGTTCCTCATTTCCCTCGCCTGGCCTCAGCATGTATAGCTCCCCTTTCTGTGGTCTCATCTACTGCACCTGCCATGGGTTTTGGATCCCACTCTCAATCTCCTCAGTCACGAATATAAGATGCCTCTATCAGACTTCCAGTCCTAAAATTAACTGCATGCTTTCTTCAGTTTCAGTGATAGTCAGAAATGACAGGCTTTCTTCCCCTATAGTACATTTAATTTCTTCTTCTCAGGATGAATGAACTAAAAATACTGACAAAAGCAAATGGAAGAGGTTTTCTATTTGGGGATTCTCAAAGGGATTAGACCCCTTTTCATCCCGTCCCAGTGATTCTGGATTTCCTTTCTTAACTTTTTTATGGGAGGTTCTAGTTACTCTACTGTTAAAGTCCAGATGGCTACCATTTCAGATTTTCACATAGGGCATAATGATTCATCTATTGTATCTCTTAAGGTGATCAAAGCTTTTCTTAAAGGAAAGTTTTTATTCAGATCTCCTGTTTGTGATCCAGTTCTACCTTGGGATGTTAACAGTCTTATTTCAATCTCTGACCCCAAAACCCTTTGAACTTGTGACTTTTAACAGATTTAAAACTTCTGTCTTGAAAAACTATCTTTTTGGATGCCATTGCATCAGCAAAATGAGTTTCAGATCTACAAGTTATTTCATGCAAACCACCCTTCCTTATTTTCCACAAGGACATAGTTTCACTGAGAACAAATCCTGCTTTCCTTCCCAAGTTGGCATCAGAGTCTAACCTGAACCAGCAAATTGATTTACTAGTATTCTTTCCAAACTTTACTAACAAGGGAGAACACACTCTACATACCTTAGATGTCCATAGACAACTCTGGTTCTATTTACTACTCTGTTTAGTAGGCTTTTCTACTAAGCTTGAGCAGGAGGTTGTTTCAGAAGCTTTGGCCAGGTCATGGTATGTGTTGTGTACCATTTTACCTTCATCTATTGCTTTGGTAATATTTTCAAAAAAGTCTACCACTGTCCTTGACAAATCAAAACTGAGACGGGTCCAATGTTTACAGATTTCCTATGTCCTTATTGATTAGATCCATGATAAATCTTTCCATGGCTTTGCATATGAGGCTGGTCAGACTTAGGGGTCTGTAATTACCTGGGTCTGTGGAAGGGCCTCCCTTATGCAGGGGAATAATTGTAGCTGTTTTCCATTTGCTTGGTAATAAACATGTATGGAGGCTGAAGTTTAACAGTATTATTGGAGGCATGGCTACACTGTGCTTCATGCTATTTAAGATGCATCCAAAAAAATTGTCAGAACCTATCAATGCAGTATTTTTAGGTTTAGATAGGGTTTTTAAGACTTGGTCCTATGTGATAGCTGGGGGCAAGTCTCTTTCAGGCATATTTTGTGGGCTAGATGGAGGGGGGAGAGAGAGGAGTAAAGTTTGAGATTAATTTTTCAACCAGTAGGTTCAGGAAATCTTCAGCCTCAGTGTAGGTGACATTTTTCATGATCAGCTCAATGCATTGCTGTGTTGTGCTTCTGAGATTAAGAACATGACTGAAAAACAGCCTTGTGATTGTCTCTGACTTAAATGGCTATTTTAGCTGCAAACCTTGCTTTGGTGGATTTTATTAAGCTCCTGAGTTGTTTGTTTATTTCAGTGGTGAGGATACTATCATTCTGGGAGTTTACTTTTAGTCAAAATTTTCTTCCTTTTACGGCAAACCTTGTTGATATTATAGCTCCAGTAAGGGGGTTTGCCCTGCTCTTGTTCATACAAGGGTGTGGTTGAATCTATGCAGCTGTTTACATGCTGGTATAGTGTGATTGTACGTTTCCTTGTATTCAGCAGAGTACCACTTAGGAGTAGATAGTTTGTCATGGAGAAATTTCTAAAGGTGCATTGGGCAGAATGGGTCTTTGATATCAACTTTATTTCAAAGGAGATGGGTTTATAATCAGACCTAACAAATGACAAACATACTCAAGGGATGGTGCAAGTTGCCGCACATGTTAATAAGGACAAGATTCAAAATGTTGTTCCTCCTAGTGGGTATTCTGACTAATTGTTCTAGGGTATTTGTATTAACAAAGTCCAGGAATTTTTGTGCTTGTGAACTAATGGTGTAGGTTTTCCAGTCTGTAGTTGGATGCTTTTGATTACCTAGGAAAATGGTATTCCATTTAATGCTGAGTGATTCCACTTCTTGTATATAAGTGTTGTATTTTTCTTGGGACATAGAGAGCTATAGCTAGGTAATATATATGGAACAAGACCTTCCTGATGGTTATTTGGACATGAAGAAGCTCTAGTGCATCCTACAGCTTTACCAGCCTTGATGTGAGTCTCTTCTGGATGAAGACTGATATGTCTCTGCCTTTTTCCATCTCCTTCCCAGTAACTGGTCTAAACATGTGAAAGACATTATAGCCTTGCACAGCTGGAGTGCTCTCTCACATTTTAAAATATTTACTACACAGATATCCACATCCTCCAGGGTCAGAAAGGCTTGTAGGGAGTGGTGTTTCTAGTTTAGGCTCCTAGCATTGATCAGTAACGCCTTCATATTTTTCTTTACTTGCTTCATTATGTTGATAGGTTTATCAAGTTTGCATTGCCTAAAAAAGTCAGTATGAAAGTGGACATTGTTCTTGCCAATAATCAAAATCCTGGAGGGGACAGATGCAAACCATTCCTGGTGAAGCAGCATGGTCTGTTGGTCATATCCTGCCAGTCTGACAAATATTAGACCTCCTTTGAATAACTCAAAAAACAAAGCCAGTATTTGAAGTCAAATATTTTTGCTCATATTACAGCTTCACTTTTGGAAAAGGTAGAGTGCTGCTCAATGATAGTCTCATACCTGCCTGGAACACACAGTCTAAGAGCAACAACCAAGTTTTTGGGGGCAAGGGAAACTGTGTGTGTGTGTGTTGAGTTTAGTGTACAGTGTATGCTTATGTAACTGCAACATGTAAAAGTGTGGTGCAGCATGGAAGAAATCCCACATGCTGCTTTAGTCACACACATGCTCCAGTATGTGCTTTAGACAATGTTCCCTGGACACTGTAAAATGGGTAATGGTCCACAAACACCGTTAATATAGGGTATTGCCTATTGTACACTATATTTTACTGCCACTGACATGCCCATTGGACATCCCTCTGCTGATGCCAGCAATACTGCCTGCTGTATCTAGTTGCCCTAGGGGCCATTACCCCCCCCCCCCCGTTCACTTGGCTGTTGACATTGTGGAAATGATGTTGGATATTTCTCTGTGCCTGCAGTGAATATGTGACAGCCATATGTCTCTGCAGTTGAATTTCACTTAACCATGTGTCTCCAACAAAATGTATCCACAGGGAAATGTATGACCTCCAAGCAGCCTAAACGCATGTCTTTGTTCAATGATGGGATTGCATGGACACTGATTTGTTCCATTGCAGACATGTTATATATATTATATATGTTATATGCTACAATAAAATAGCCAAGTTTGCTACTAACTCAACCTATAGAACCCATCACTGTGCTGCACTAAAAGAACTAAAATGGCTTGAGCTACCACAGCTACTTAACTATCACCAGCTGGGCACAGCCTACAATATTCTCAAATATCCTGAAAAAAAACCCTCATTATCCAACCTACTTTCTATCTATACTACAAACCGATACCTAAGATCCAGTGAAAAATCTCTCCTCTCCATCACCAAGGCTAACAATAATGCAGGGAAAGCGCTCTACTCCCACACCGTTGCCAGAAATTGGAACTCTCTTCCCCTATCTGTGTCCACTGCCCCTCCACATCCATATTCAAAAACTCCCTCAAATCGCACCTTCTTAGTACATGGTTATGCCCTTGTATCACATAACCCTACCCATACTGCTATTAACTCCCCAAATTACTCTCTGATCACATGCTGGAGCTCTGATCCCCTGTAGGCTTGGTCATCTGAAAGGGTACTTTTAACTGTAGAATCTTACTTGATATATTTTCTTTTCTTACCAAAGTATGACTGACATTGTCTTTTTACCCATGTTCTATATCTTTTACCTGGAGTGTTTTTATTAATTCTTGTTATATTACTATGCTCAGCATACATGATGTAACCTGTTTTGTGTATTATGCTTGATGTACTGTATTTGTATAACTTGATGTTGGAGCTTTTCTCCCCGGGCCTCCGCTGAAAATGGACCTGGTCCAGTCGGAATTTCCTGGTTAACAAATGTAAAATAAAATAAATAAATAATAAATAAATTATATATTAAATATAACTGGGTTATTATTACATGTTCAAATAATAACATTTTCAGACACAACAATTACAATTGCAACAAATATGTTAAAATCTGTATTCTTAAGCTTGGGGATGCCTATTGTGTTCTTATCTTAACAATTGATACATAAGTCACAAATTTATTTATCAATATATTTGACATTTGTTAACCAGGATTGTCTGACTGAGCAAAAGCACTTTTTTTAGCTGAGGCCCAGGGAGAAAAGCTCCACCGAATAACAGATTATTATATCACAATGTCTAGTGAGATACAGTAGTCAAATGCAACAGTAATAAATTCAGGCATTACAGATATAGCACATTAATTCATAGATCACAATGGTCAGTAAGATACAATAGTAGAAAACAATACAATATGCAGTCTGTACAGATACAAAACACTATTACGCACATTTCTTTTACAGCGATTTTTGGTATATCCAGAGGTTGTAGGAGTAGAATTGAGTAGATTTTAGTTAAAAAGTGAGAAAGAAAATTATACTGTTAGTAGCAAGTTAATAAGGAAAGGAAAACAGCTTATAAGATAGTGTGCAAGGAAGCAATCAAGATAGTAAAACTTTAGGAGAGGATACAGCTTATAGAAATGGAGATTAAGCATATGTGATAGTTTTGATAGGAGAAAAGGGTAGAGGAAATAGTGATGAAGTAGAGTTAGGTAAATAATTAAGTGGAAAAGAAGGTAAAGTTAACAAGGAGGTTAGATAAGGAGTAAAGTGGAGATATAGGAAGAACTGGTTTAAGAAGTTGTCGATAAGATCATATGTAAGAAAAATGTAACCGCTTAGTAAGAAGAGAGTAAGAGTCGGATTTTGGAAGAGAGGGGAAGAGTGCCAGTAGGATATTTACAATGACATGTCCAGGTGCTATTTAGATAATCTTTTAGAGCTTTCTTGAAGTCATGAGTCTAGTTTATTTTTCTTAAGAGACATGGGAAGTTTGTTCCAAGAGAAGGCTGGTAAATAGCTGTATAGTTTTTGTCCAAAAGAGCTCTTGGGTTTGTAGATTTCTAGGTGATATTGATCAGAGCTCCTAAGAGTTCGAGGAGGGGAGTATAGAGCAAGACTAAAGGGATGTTGGGGCAGGAGGAGGGTTTGTGTACAATGGAATGAAGGAAGGAAAGTTGTGAAAGTTGAAGATAATGAGGAAATTCTAACCAATTTACAGACTTAAGAGCATGACAGTGATGTGACTTGGTGAGTTATTAGATGCAAATCTAGCTACTTTATTGTAGGTAGTTTCAAGTTTTGTGAGGAGATTAGATTGTAGGTTAGTTAAGATTTGAGAACTGTAGAACAGGTTAGGAAGGAGGTAAGTATGGGCAAATGTCTGACGAGATTCAATAGTTCAAAACTTTTTATTTTTATTTACTAGACCTAATTTTTGATGGGTTTTCTTAATACAGTGAAATGCATGTAGGTCAAACTTTAGTTGGTCATCTCTAATGGCACCGAGAAGCTTAGTATGAGTATCAGCCTTAATGATTGTTCTGTTTAGGGATGTAATGTTGAATGTAGATTTGTGTTGAGACAATGATTTGGGGAGGAAGAGTAGAAGTTTAGTCTTTTTGGGGTTGAGTATGAGTTGGTTATTTAAGAGCCATGTTTCAATAAGGTTGCTAAACTTTTGTGTTAAGGTAAATAGGTCAGGGAGAATATCGGAGGTGGTGATGACTGTAGAGTCATCTGCATACTGTATTAGGGATGATTGTGGACAGGAAGTGTAGAGGCGATTTATGAAAATATTGAAAGTAAGGGACCAAGTATTGATCATTGAGGGACTCCTGCCTTAATGGGAAGAACAGGGGAGAGGGAGGAGAGACATTTAACAGCTTGTTGTCTGCTTTGAAACCAGGAAATAGTAAGGAAGTAAGAAATAGTAGGAGTAGAAGGAATGAGCTGATAAAGTTTAGAAAGGAGAATAGGATGAGATACAGTATCAAAAGCTTTGGAGAGATCAAGAAGGAGACAGGAGACCAGCTTGTGTCTCTGGCCTGGGAGATAGAGTTATTGAATGAAATGAGGGTTGTTGTGGTAATATGATGTGGACAAAAACTATGCTGTGCAGGTGAGAGTAGATTTTGGGAGATGAGATAGTGTACACATTTCTCAAGTGTTTTAGATAGAGGAGACAGTATTGCTATAGGCCGGTAGTTGGATAGGTTGGTAGAGTTTCTGCCTTTGTGAAGGGGTATACTATAAAATTGCTTCCATAGTGAGGGAACAGTGGATTCCCTTATAGAGTGGTTAATGAGAATGGAAATGGGATAGGCGATAGAGTGGGCTGCAGCCTTAAGGGACAGTGGAGGTAGGTTGTCAGCTGATGCAGACAAGGCTGTAGTTTGAGAACATTTTTAATGTAGTTTGTAGGAATTGGTTTTAGTGTAAAGGAATCATTGAGCCGAGAAGGAGTAAGAGTATTAGAAGAAGCAGTGGAGTTAGAGTGTTGGATAGGTTTACTAATTGAGTTGATGAAGTATGAATTAAAGATGGATGCCATCTCTTGTGGAGAATTATTAGGGGAGGGGTTAGGAGTAGTGAGGTTTCCTGGGTGCAGGATTTGGTTAACACTATGCCAAAATGCTTTGGGATTCTTATTGTGTATGGAATTCAAGAGTTGTTCATGAATGCATATTCAGATATTTAATGCCCATCCCATGCTATTCACAATCAAATGGACAAACGGAGAGAGCTATCCAAATAGTAAAGTGTGTCCTAGAACAAATGGTAGCAAATCCTTTGAGGATTGTTGTCTCTCGGTGTTTAGAATTTTGAAATAATCCATTGCAGGGACTCAAGTCTCTCCTTAGCTAAACAATGAATATACAAAAGTTTGAAAAGCAGATTACCTTTCACTTCTTCATTAGTGATGCCTTCAGTGCCTTCAAATCAACATAAATGTAAAGAAATATGATAGAAACTGCAGAAGACTACTAAGTGGACAAGTTGGAGGCAGAGGGGGAGTACTGAAGCCATGGAAAAGTCTGAATCCTAAAACTGAACTAATTGGGGAAGCAACCAAACCAACATCCTTCACTTTTATGGGAAAGGTAAAATCTGTATGGAAGAAATTAAAAACATTTGAATAAGGCAAATATTCATACCTTAAAGTTCCAGGAGGAAGGAAGAGCAGGTAAAAGTGTCACGGCCATTACTGTCACAGGACAGTAGAAACTTAGAGCTGTAACAGTTAAGAATTGCAGAAAGCTATATTACAGCAAGTACTGCAAAACATAGGATCATATGCCTAGTATACATAGTTGTGTTAAATTCACTGGATATGGAAAATAGTTGAAGAAACCAGACAGACATACTGCTTGTTTGATAGTTGAAATAATTCTAAGAACTGAAATATTTAATTTATTTTAAATGTCTTAAAATGTTCATAAAGGTTTGATTAGCTGTACATAGCCAATGGTGCACTTAATTGCAGCTAGTGTACAATAATTGATGAAATGTAATGCATGCTATCTCATAGATATATGATAGAGATGAATATTAGATATGTTATGTTTAGTTTTAATGTTAATAAACTAGCTACACTTATCTGCACATTATGTGTAACAATTATTCTAGAGAAGCCTCAATATGAATATATACCTCATATGAACTAGTCCACATCTACAGTGTCTCTTTCTTGTGTATTAGCCATATAGACATTGCAGTGTCCACTGAATAACATTTCCTTTGCAATAACTTGTGAGTCTCGAAGTTTTAAAAAAAAGATATGAACTTTACAAAATGAAACTTGCTATTGCACCTCTAAAGCATTTTTTGCACCCTCCCCACTGTGGGAACTGTATTCTTATACCTCCATAACTTAAATATACTCACTCTGAGTGTTGTACACAATATAAAGGGGACTATGCCATGATATTACAGTTTTATTGTTTAATTATAGTCCCCCAATTTTCACTTCAATTTGAAAAAAATCTGATATTCTCAGGATTGGAATATTAAATGCAACCTTGGACACTACATATTTCCCTCTTGGCTGATGCATCTGATAGTCTGGAACACTTCATAACCTTGAATTACTGGTGGCATCGTCAATGTCATATGTCTATACCAGTACACTGACTTTTACAAATGAGAATGATATAAACGTATTAAATCTGCTTTACATCTGAAGAGTTACTTGTAACTTTGTATTGCTTCTGTTTTATCATTATAATAGCTAAATGTCTTATTTTCAGTTAAAGTATAACTACAGATTCCTATGGCAGCAAATTATTAGTATTGTAAGCTCTGTTACTATAATAGCGCACTTTTAATAGTGCCACAGAGAAGTTTTATCTGTGTCTGTCAGTACTGAATGCTGTGCCTTTCCTTGGTAAAAGGAAAACTGAAATTGCATACTTGATGATGAATACATATATCTTCTGTCTGTGTAATATTTTGCAGTTAACTACATTGCATATTTTTAAATAGATAAAGTGTTATATTATTTTAGTACTGCAGGAATTATTAGGATATCCCAGCTTACAGACAGCACATTGTGGTTTGGAAGAAAAGTGGCTCAAAGATGAAATAGCGGAACAGAATAAAGAGTAAGTTTTATTTGTAATACTTGTAGTCTCTCTCTCTAATGAAAACACTCAGAGCAAAAGCATGAAAACTGAACGCAAATTTCTGCATGACATGAAGAAGATTGATTTCTAGTAATTGCTTATAAAGTTCTTTGTATTATACTTTGATTTTCATGTCATAATATTGCCCTTTCTCGCTCTCTCTCTATATACATAAATATATATATATATATATATATATATATATATATATATATATATATATATATATATATTTTGTACTTTGATCTGCATGTCATAATATTCTCTCTCTACACACACACACACACACACACACACACACACACACACACACACACATATATCTAGCCTCTCACATCACTGTTAATTCTATGAAATTGTTGAAGATTTTGTTAAACTGTTCACCGATGTAATGCTCTAATGTCCTCTGTTAATTATGACACTTCTTTAGCAGTACATGTAAGCCAGAAAATTCTCTCCCTATTGGAAGTGAAACCTGATATTCAGTTCTCAAAACTTTGAAAATAAACCATGATTCTGACCAGAAAAAAAGTGAATTCTAAAGTTTGGTTATACTTTTAACAATTTTTGCAGGGTGCCCTTATTCCCAACACTTTTAATGTGGGGGCTGCACCCCCATACTCCAAGGTCACTGTCCCTCAAGGTAAGGAGGATACTCAAGATATCTCGTCTCAGAATGAATGTATATCTTGTCTCAGAATGCACGTATACTCCCCCATTCTCATTTAAAATGTTTCTTCTATAGATTGCATTTTCATCCATCATACTTTCAGTAGGCATGTCAAATATTCATAGACAACATTCTAGCAAGAGTGTGTGTGTGTGTGTGTGTGTGTGTCTCTAAGTCTAATAACTGGTAGATTTTTGAGTACAGTAACTTTAGCCTTCAAATAAGCCAACTAAAAGAGCATGAAAAAGAAAGTTTTTTGCAAGACATATCACAGGTTTGGAAATTTTAAACTATTCAGAAAGACTTCAGTAATTGTCATTACATTTGTTCTGTTCTGTAGCACAGTGTCTGACATAGTTTTATTTGAAATTATATGTCTGCGGCCACAGTGGTGCAGCGGTTAGCATTGCCGCCTCACAGCAAGAGGTTCTCTGATTCAATCCTCGGCTGGGGTGCCTTCTGTGCGGAGTCTGCATTTCCTCCCTGTGGTCGCATGGGTTTCCTCCAGGTGCTCCGGTTTCCTCCCACATCCCAAAGGCATGCTGCAGGTGGATTGGACACTCTAAATTGGCCCTAGGCATGCATGTGTGTGCCTTCTGTGGAAGGTTGGGTGCCGGGCTGGCAACTCGACACAGTAAAACTCCACTGCCAATCGTGAGCGGACAGGTGATCCACTGTGGCGACCCCTAACCGGGAAAAGCCGAAAAAAGAAGAAGAAGATATGCCTGCAATGCACTGTGGTAAAATAGACAGTAGATCATTAAACAAAAAATAAAAGCACAGATACTTTACACAATGCATTCCAGAATTATGGGATAAGCTCCCCATTTAGAATTCATTAACACTTTCAACAATTTTGGAGTTATAGCAATTAATTACAATCTTGTAGACTTGTAGTTAATCTGTTTAACAGTCAAAACAGTCAAACCTACAAACTTAACAGTGTCCTTGAATTTATTACATATATTGTTAACATGCGTAGGGATATAGCCAATCTCTGTCAAGAGGTGCAGACATGGTATGCCTCCCTGCTAAAACACTTGTATATTATAACAATATCTGGTGTTTTTTTAAACACTTTTATTGAATTATTACTTGTGACATAGGCAAATTTACATTTATATAAAAGTAATCAAACTGTATTCACAAGTTCATGTTTACAAACATTATACTTCACATATATTGCTATATATCATATAACCTTAGAAACATTACATGTTATTCTATTCCTGACTTTTTTAAAAAAAGAAACATTTTACTAAACCAAAACAAACCACACTGACACAATCCTATTTGCAAGCGTTTTATATCACAAACCATACTGACGCTTCTAGTTAGTTGCATTCATTGTACATAACTTATAATCTACCCAATCATTTTCAGTAAAACATTACATAGCTTATTTAAGTCCTCCCTTCTTTTAAACCTCATTCCTCCCCTGTATGTATTGTTTCCACAAGCCTCATTTCTTCCTATGTAGTTTGCTCCTACCCTTTTCTAAAGATCTCGATTCCAGTTGTTTATGTCTGTTACTATATTCACTACTACTACTACTATAGTTGGTTTAGATTTTGATTTCCATTTTCTAGTAATTGCTTTTTTGGCAGCCACTCTGATTATACACAGCAAGGACTTACCATGTCTAGGCAAGTCTAATTCTGAATCATAGCTCAGAAAAAGCATCTCCCTCATCACACCAATCTGTCCACCCAGCATCACCGACAGTGCATCCCGCAGGGAATCCATAAAGTCCACGCACTCACCATACTCCCAGAAAATATGTTCCCAATTACCTCTTTTCTTTTTCCCTCGTCACACCTCCCAACATTTGCTGTGTACCTGAGGAAAAATTCTCTGGAGTCTACTTCTAGATTTTGTCACATATTTGGGAGACATATATATCCTCCCATTGTTTCTTTGAGAATTGCTTGTCCCATCTCACCTGCCAATCCTTTCTAACCTCATTTGATTGATTTTTATAGTTATCATGCAATATTTTATATGCTGTACTAATTATTCCTTTTTTAATGGTAGCTTCTGTTCTAGATTCTACTAAAAATTCTGCCAGTGCTGGTCTTTTGTTTAGGACCCCCCCCCCCATTTCTTTTTCGTTGCCTATACTCTGATATCAGTCCTTGACAGGGAAGACAATGTCTAACCTGCAGTCCAAATAAATTCTTGGCGGTTTCCCATTCTGTCATTTTCTTTCTCTAGTTATTTACTCCCAATACATTAGTTCCTTTGCCAAGTTTCCCCAATAAATTCCAGCCCCCTTTTCCTGTTGTCTATATCCCTAATTGCAGTCACCCTATCAGCAGAATCTCCTTTTTCCATTCCTGTGTTGGCTTTGTTCCTAGGATACTTTCTGCTACTTTGCAGATATAATATTCTGTATGATCATTGTTATTCTCTTTAAAGGCCTGCGTCCAGAATCCCAATCTCCCCTTGTTTCTTGAGCGCCCCCCCCCCTGTTTAATCATCATCCCTTTCCACTTTGAATCATAGTTTTGTGCTTGTGCTATGTATAGAAGCCTTAACTGTGTAGCTCTGAAATACCCCTTCAAATCGGGTAATCCCAATCTACTCTGTTCTACTGGAAGAATCATCTTATCCCACTTGACTCTTACTGTCTTCCCCTCCCAGATAAAGTCCTTCAGCTCTTTATTAATTGCTATCCACAACTTCTTATGTGGTTGATAAAAATATGTCTGACCTGCATATAAGACTAATGGGACTAAAACATTTTAACCACTTGTATCTTACTATCCATATCCATATAACAAAGCTTCCATTTTCTCAGTTTTTGTATTATGTCTTGTTTAGTCTCTTCCCACATATCCTTAGCTGCCACACCAGAATCATTTTTAATCCATAATTCTAAATACTTCATTTTATCATGTCCCCATAAATATGGATATTGCTGAACCAATTCATATGTGGGTACATAATTTAATGCTATTGCCTTTGTTTTAGCTTCATTAATTTTGTATCCTGAAAGATATGAAACCGTCTCAAAATGTTCCACAATGCTGTGATGTCTCTTTCTGGTTTTGTCATTGATAAAATAATATCATCTGCATATAGACCCAGCTTTTCTTGACTACCATACCAATTATATCCTTGAATTTCTGAGTCCCATATTTTCTTTGTCAGTGGTTCTAAATATAATGCAAATAACAAAGGGGAAGAGGACACCCCTGCCTGGTTCCTCTGTGCAATCAAAAATTATCAGAGAGGACCCCACCCTCTTAAATTTTTGCCTTCGATTCCTCATATATCCTCCTAATCAGCGTTATATTTTTTTCAGGAAATGCAAATGCTTTTATTGCCCTGAAAATGAAGTCCCAGCTTACTCTGTCAAATGCTTTCTCTGCATCAAGACCCACCAGCAACAATGGTATTTTTTCAATGTTGTCAAATGTTTGCCTCCTATCCGCAAAACCATGTTGATCCATATCTATATTATGGCATTACTGTTTCCATTCTTTTAGCTATTATAGATGTGAGCACTTTATAATCATGGTTTAGTATTGAAATTGGCCTGTATGAAGCCATATCTGATGGATCTTTAACCTGTTTAGGTATTACATCTAACACTTCTTCCAGGATGTTGGTACTTCTCCTCCTCTTAAAATACTGTTAAACAAAACCTTCCAGATTTTATCATTTTTTTCCCTCCTAGCTTCCAAACTTCCACAGGAATACCATCTGTTCCTGGGGACTTTCCTGTAGATTAGTTATACACCACAGTTTTTATCTCATCTCCTCCTATCCTAACCATTAGTAATTGAGCCTCATCCACCTCTAACCTTGGCATATTTAATTCTTCCATAAGCATTTTCATTTGTATCTTTTCATTCATTCTTCAATTAATGGATTCTGATCCAAGACTCCACCTGCTTCTACCAGATCTTTGTATCCAAAACTCTCGAGCTCCTCCCTTTACCCATAATGTCCCATCAACCTAACATACCTCAGATCTCATTTGTCATCATTCATCATAAGATGCGGATCCTGTTGCTCATGAGCTTTGAGAGTTAATGTCAAACTTTCTTGATTTACATTTTAGGAAAACTTTATTTTTATATATAATCTTACTTTCTCCTATCTTCCTTGCCAGTTTTTCTAATATCTTTTATCAAATTCCTGTTTTAGCTACTGATTGATCGGTACTTTTCTAAAGTACCATCACTGGTGCTCTCTTATTTCTTAACATATACTTACTCTTTAGAGTGCCCTTTACACTACCATTGTTGGTAGTTCTTTCTATTTCTTTTATTCTTCTTTTAAAAAAAATCTTTATTTACATAGCTTAAATGTTTTCTTTTTTTTGCAATTATGGCCATAAGCCTACTGGGTTGAAAAAGTGCATTCATTACCTGTGGGAATAAAATCCCTAACTTAGATGCCCACGAGGAATGTGTATATTGCTTAGGACCCGCTCATTTGGATGCGGAGTGCTCTGTTTGTAATTTCAAAGCTTACTGATCATAAAAACAAGCTAGTGTTGAAGGGCCTTCTCCCTTCTGCTACTTCTGCTTCTGCAGCTGTGGCTAAAACCCCCTCTATGAAACCAGATAAGGGGAAGCCAGACTCAGTTTCTAAGAATAAAGAGTTGCACAAGAGGTCCCCATACTGCTTTTCCTCATTAGCTCCATCATTGGAGCCTCCTTCTAAGATATTAAAAAAGTCAGATCTTCAGATCCAATTGGTTCTAAATCTAAGTCTCACCAGATCTGAACTCCTCCACTCCTGCTGGATCCGGTCACTTCACAGCTCCCTTCACCTTTCTTGGAGGGATCCCCCTGCAGGTATTCCAGACCTCCAGCCTCCACATCTGCTCTTAGGTCTTCCAGAAGCTTATCCAAAGCTGATGTGGATAGGATTATGACAAAATTTCTTAGAGTTCAGATCCAGATGGGGATGCACCTGGCTCGACTCCCACCAGATCCGTGACCCAACTTTTGACCACTTCCCCTTTGATCTCTCCTTCTACTATCCAACCCACTGTTTCAGAGCCCTCTGATCTGAGACTCCTGGAGGTGTCCTCATCAGATCCAAAGACTCCATTAACTTCCCTGAGTCACCCGGCACCAAGCCTTTCAGAGCTGATAACTCTCTGAATCAAAGCGTCAGTGCAGGGTCCGAGGGGTTGGTATCAACTCTGAAGCTCTTAGAGCCATCTCTCCCCCTCAGGGCTTCAGTAGTGGACAGCTTGGGTCCCACTCCTTCCTCTGGTGGAGTGTTTGTGAGATTGCAGGAGCCAATGGTTCTGGAAATGTTGGCTCCTTTGCCATTGACTTCTGTTCCCCCCATGCATTCTGTATTTGAGGTTGTGGAGAGGGCTTTCTCTTTGTCTAGATAAAGAATATCCCTGCCCTCCTCAGATTAGACAACTTTGCCTCCTTTGGTTATGTGCTCTGAGCCTCGTTGATCCATTTCACCTGGACAGCTAGCCCAATCAAGTCTGCAGTCCATCCCTCAGGACATCCTCATCTCTTCTAATACTTTCCCATATCACCATATTGAGGAAGTCCCTTGGAAGAGGGCATATAAAAGGATACACATAGCTTACCCTCAGGAATCCCTCATGGAGGACACTGATTTTGATTAAGTGGAAGGGTCCTCCAGACAAAGACATTTCCTTTGGAGACATTCTAGAACTCCTGAAACTAAAATGTGATTGGTCCTTCCATACTCCCTCCCAGGAGGGACTGGTATTCCTGGAGGCTTTTGGGTCTGGCCAAACTAATTCTTGTGTGATTCCCCCAACCAATGAACTCCTAGATCTTGTTCCTCACTGGACGTGGAAGAAGCCAGATAATGTAGAGCCGATCTCTAAATGATTTGATAAAAAAATTTAGCTCTTCCTAAGGACTGGGCACACTGGAGCAAAGAGGTCCCAGTTGATGCCTTGGTTGTGGCAGTAACCATTAAAAAAGAGCTTACAGAACAGAGTTCTTCTGTTCATCCGCATAACAGGGAGTCCAGGGCTTTGGACAGATTTGGTAAGTGCGTGTATGCTTCAGGGACTAGTGCACTCCAGTCGCTGAATTACCTGGCATATTTTACAAGATTACAAAGAGATTTGACCAAAGAGCTTTCCAGATCTCTTTCTGGGTCTGTGTCTACCAGGGTCCAAAATACCTGTCCACCTTCCCATCAATTTCTAATGCTTCCATGAGGCTGATCTCCTATGCAGCTGAAGATATTGCATGGGCAGCGGGTTCAGGCATAGTCATTAGAAGATATGCCTGGATGCAACTATGTGATTTTGCAGAGCCCTTTAAGTCGTCACTCATCAATGCATCAGTGCTCCCTTTGATGGATCTTCCTTATTTGGTCCCAAGGCAAAAAACTTGCTCTCCAATTGTGAGCAAGAGGGAAAGACCCTGTCTGCGATGGGCATATATTTTTCAAATTCTCAAAGACCTTTGTCAAGGAATCAATGGGGAGGTAGGAAAATGTGGTTTTGGCAAATCACAGGGTCCTTTTTAAGAGTCAAGTGGGGATATTTCACCCAGAGGCAGAGAAGGGAACTCAAATGGAAGATGTCATCCCTGTGGCAGACTTGGCCCACAGAACCAAGGCTTCCAAGATTGTTTCTCTGATAAGAACTACCAGTGCTCCTGAAGGGAGGCCAGGACTGTGTAACCCTCTGGAGGTAGTCAGGGGACATTTGTCTGTCCACAATAGAGCCTGATTATCTCCTGGGTGCAAATAATTATATCCAGAGGTTATATCATACCACTTATTAAAAAAAAAACCCTATAAAGGTGAAAAGAATCCCCAGTGTTCCACCCAATCAGAGGAAAGCAGCAGCATTAGAAATAAAAAAAGTTGCTCGAAAAAAGAGTAATCCAAGATGTCCCCAGACCAGGGAGGATCCTGGACCTATTCACTATTCTTCTTGGTGCCAAAAAAGATAGGGGACTTGAGACCAGTTCTGGATCTGAGAAAACAAAATCAGTTTGTACAATATTCAAGGTTCTGGATGGTCACAGTTCAGTCCATTTTGCCTCTGTTGCAAAAGGACAATTGAATGTGCTCAGCAGATCTTCAGGATGCATACTATCACATCAAAATGAACAGGTGCTCCAGAAGATATCTGTACTTCCAGCTGGGAGCCAATCATTACTAGTTCAGAGCATTTCCCTTTGGTGTCACCACAGCCCCCAGGGTGTTAACCAAATGCATTACAATGGTAGCAGCTCACTTGAGACTGCTGGGATTTTGAGTGTTTCCATACTGAGATGACTGGCTCCTATCAGCCCCTATCAGGCATAAACTCCTGCAAACAAGGAATTAGTTGCTCCAGGTGTGCATCCATCTACATATCACAGTCAGTTACAACAAGCTGCAACTCACACTGATGCAGAGTCTGGTATTCATAGGTGCTTGTCTGGACACAGTCAATCAGCTAGCCTCCCTTCCTCCTGCTTAAGTCTAAACATTGAGGCCCCAGTTCAGAAACGTAATTCAAAATTCTTCTCTTCCATTGCTGCTAATTTTACAAGCCTTGGGATCTATGGCAGCTGTTGTCACCCTCATTCCTCTAGCCAGGTTACACACGCAAATACTTCAGTAGACCCTGTCAACCCACTGGTCCATTATTCAGCATCCTTTAACCGCTTCAGTCAAGATCACACAGGCATGCAAAGGGTATCATCTTCAGTGGATTCATTCGAATAAACTCTTTAAAAAAGTTGTCCATTTGTTCTCCCCTGCCCATGGCCACTGTGACCATGGATGCCTCCCAAGTGGGGTAGGGGGTACTACTTGGGAAGGATAGTCCAAGGTACATGATCCCCTGAAGAAGCCAAGACACATATCGATGTTCTGGAAATGAGAGCATGCTTCTAAAGTTGCAGGCATTTCAAGATGCTCTCCCATCCGGAATAATTGCTATTGCTATGGACATGTCAGTGGTCTGGTACATCAACAAATAGGGAGGAAACAAGTCTTCTGCACTTCTTCAAGAAGCAACGATAGTGTGGCAACGGGCATTCTCTTCCGGTCACTTTCTAATAATAATGCATATTCCGGGGAAATACAGTATGATTGCAGGCAAACTAAGAAGCTCCATTCTGATGCCTCACAAGTGGTCCTACTATGTCATAATGGCAGAGAGAATTTTCCGTTGATGGTGGTGGTCATGCTGTGATCTGTTCATGTCTCACCTAAACAACAAGTGTAGCAGATTCTTTGCCCTGATCCCTCCAACGGGGGAGTTACCAAGAAATGCTGTTGTCCATGATTGGCCCTCCAGTCTCCTTTATGCTTACCTTTTTTCCTTTCTGTCTTTGTTAACTTTTTTTAACATGTAGTCGCTTTATATCTAGGGCTAGCAAACTCAGTCTTAGGTATGCTAGGTTAGTGGGGCATTGTGGATAAAGGGAAGAAGACGCTCAAGAGCTTTGGGTTTGAAGATCTGGTAGAAGCAGCCGAGTTGGATCTGAACCCATCAGTTGAGGAAGAATGAAAATAGACAACACAGATGGAATGTTATGGTGAGTACACAACTTTTTTGTTTTGTTTTGTTTTTGTTTCACAATTCACTATTCTTGCAGTACACTTCAAAATGTATTTTCCACAGAGGCAGTGTCATAGAATCATCTCTACCAATTGTGAATGAAAGCCAGTTATGCAGTCTGACACCATGGTCTGTCCCTAGGAAGTCAAGTCAATTATTCTGTTTCTTCTAGTATTGTCAATTGTGTTTAAAGACTTCCAAGCATGGTGACACTTGTTCTTCAACTTCATGCTGTCCATTGCCCAAGCTGGAAATCTGTAGGTCCATTTAGACAGGAAAAACATTTCTTTGCACCCTTCACATTATCATTGAGACTTTTAAACTGTTTAATATAGATGTGCTGTCAACAAGACCTTTTAGATGAAGTACAGCTGTCCATACAGAAGATGCTGATAGTGACCTTCAATGGAGAATTAAGGCCCAGGCCTCCACAGCTTCCACCGCTGACAGCCTGTGAGCTCATGTGATATAGAGAGTGGCAGATAGGTGTACCATGTTGGCAGGATCTGGCATCAATACATACTGCAACTCCTGTCTTTCTCTTGCTTCTTTTTAAAGAGAATGTCAAGATGTCACTATATGTTTTACTTTCAGTGTTCCATGTCTGTTTAACCCAGAAATTAATGGCTCCTTAAAATAAATTAGCAAAGGAAAAGGAGTAAACCTTTGTTGCTGCATGTGTGAAATACCCTGTGCAATGCTAATTCATAAGGAAGCAGCCAAGATGATTGGTCCATTTAAACCCACAGCCCCAATACTGGGATTCTCTTGAGACTCAGCAGATTTCTTATCCTTAATCTCATCAAGGATGATAGCCCAGAGGCTAGGATAATTGGTGTTTACAAGAAGGTCATGGTGAGTCCCAGGATGGCCATCAAGAATCATGATTCCCATCATTACCACCTTTACTGTATAAAATTTATAAAATGCTACTTCCCTCTGCCCCTCTATGCTCTTCTTTTACCAGATGTCTCTCACAGACAGGATGTGGTAGCAAGGAAGGAGATGGAAAGGCGACATGCAGGACTCTTACATAGCCAAAAAAAGAGTACACTATTACTCCAAATTATTGTATTTCCACATACAATATAAGATCTAAAGTCCATACTAGATTTAAGTGGAACCAAATACCTTTATCTCAAAGGATTTTTTTCCCAGATGGTGACCTTTAATATCTTCTATGTCTGCTATCCATATGAGTTTAGTGAGTTTAGATGTGGTCTTAGATCTTTAAGATGCTTACCTGGACATAAATATGCTGAAGTGGTCAAAATAAATTGCAGAGTTTTCAAATGGGATCAAGTCATTATCTAGTCAGGATTCTACACTTTGGCCTTTCCTCTGCCTCAGGAGTGTTCTAAACAGCATGTTAGTAGTAACTGCTTACCTGAAGGTACAAGAAGCATATTTGTTATTCTTTTTTGATGACTGGCTTCTGTTGGTCACATCTATAACAGTTTCAATCAGTGCAGGGAGTCTCTTGCACACCTTTCACTTCTGTGGGATCACTGTGTACTTTGCAAAGTCTCATCTATTTCCAGACCAGCTACTTGGTTTCAGAAACCATTCCCTAGATTCCAAGACATCTGTGGGCAATTTTGCCATTAGAGACAATCTGAACATCTTTTACACAGGCCTGCTTCTATTCTCATGCACTGTGCCTTTAGCCAGCCTAAATCTCAGGGCTCTAGCCTCACTTCTGATGGTGCCAAATGTGAGGTATCATATGAAGCTATTAAAGTGGGCCTTCGGATCCTATTGGTTCACAGGATCCAGTCACTCACTCACTTGTTGTGAACATAGCATTCAAGGGTTCAGCATCATACAAGAGGCTTCTCCACTGATGGAGTACCTCCTCCAAATGCTTAATGAGCAAGTCTTTCATACAGCCTCCTTCATAATACTCTCATAATGGATACCAGGCTACTCTCACAATGCATGCTTTATTCTTGAATGAGGTATTCAGTTTTACATCCCTAGTGCAAAAGGTCCAATCAAGAATCAAAGCTTCACATCAATGCTTTGGCCATAACAGGGCACAAAGACTTTGGTTCAGTTAGGAGTAAAAGTGTCGTATCGACATTTTGGATATTAGAGATATGTTTTCTATAAGCTCTACAAGTGCAGATTCCACAAAGTCATGTCTCTGGTCAGTCACACAATAGAGTGGATTATGTGCTACATCAACAGAAAAAAAGGAAGATTTTTTACACCTTCTGCTGGAGAGCTATGAGAGTCTGGGAATGAGCCTTCAAGACCAGCAGATTCATATCTATTTTTTGTATTCTAGGGGAATCCATCTGTTTGATGGGCAAATTGGGTAGGAGCATACTGATGCACTGTGAATGGTCCCTAAGTGGCTCTATGGCCAGAATTATAAGTGGGTCAACCCATCTGCAGTCTTTTTACCTCGCCTATGAATTCCAAGCATTGGAAGAATTTCTCACTCATTCTTCCCTCCATATAATAAATGCAAATATGCTTTGTAACAGACAGGCACAAAGGCTTGCTCTATGCTTTTCCTCCACTTTTATAATAGCATAGTTTATTCCCAAAGTCAAACAGTCAGAGGCAACAGTAACTCTCATGGCACCTTACTGGCATAGACATATTTGTTTTCCCATGTTTCAGAAGTTTCTTAAAGCCCATCCTTTTCAACACCTGTGTCACAAATGTTTTTTTGATTCACCCCTCAAGAATAACCCAATTGAATTAACCACCCCCTTGCATCAATTCCAGGAGTCCTAGTCTGAGGATTTCCCAGATGGTGAGGTTCCAGCCATTTCCTGATACCAATGGCCTACTTCTTTGACGAATGAATGGAAAGAATATTCAGTTTGCACTTCCATCAGGGATATATTTCCTTTTAGTCTTTTTTGTGATGGCCTTTATTATTAATTTCTCAGCCTAGTTTGATTCTGTCTTTGTCTTCTTTATCTATCCAGAGTCCAAACTCTTAGCATTACTTAAAGACTGTAAGGCGTTTTCTCTTTGGTAGTTTTCTGCTTTCTGGTTTAAGACCCTCTTCCCCAGTTGGGTATCTGTTTTATGGTTGGGAAACACACTTCTCTTCCCTTTTGCCTGTATATTTGAAAGCGTTACATTTTTATCTAGGAAGACATTGTCTCTGGTAATATTTAACTCAGCCAGAGGAATTTCTGAGCTACAAGCCTTGTACATAACCTCTACCAACCTGGCCTTCATAAAGAAGTTTCATTGAGTACTAATCCCACCTTCAAGCTTAAAGAAGCAAAGGAAACTAATTTATATCAATCTGTTCTTGTAACAATTTTCTTCTCATAGTTATGTTACAAGGGAGAATATATTGTTTACAAGGGACATTATGTTTTTCACTATGTGAATATACACAGTACGCTCATTGTGTGCATAAACAAAACATTGCAGAAGAAAATAAAAATGGTCAACACTTGATCCAGTTTTGTCTCTTCCATCCATCCTCAACAGATGGATCCAAGGTTCAGTCTCCTCCCCTAGCCCATAATTCCCCTCATTGGACTGATTTTTCTCAGATCTTATTTGCCACTCAAACCCTACAGATGTGCATCTCTTGGCTCAGTGTTTGTAAAAGGTTTAGTTGCAGGTGATAACCATTTGAAATGCTGGGATCCGCTAGAACAAGACTTAAAACACAGAGACTGAATAACTGAAAAAAGAACTTACGCATATTAAGTCCATGATTGCCATTTCTCTAAGTATTTCTTTTTTCTCTGAGATATTGTGATCTCAGAGTTGGAATATATATTTTATATATATATATATATGTTTATATATATATATATATATATATATATATATATATATATATATATATATATATATATATTTGGGGGGGGCTTCCCCCATGAAAAATAGAAGTTTAAAGGTGAAGAGCAATTTTTGAGATTCACTGTTTTCCTGGGTTTTCCCATCTTTTCTTTTCAGCTTGTCGCCACTCAACATTTTGAGTACTGTTATTTTAATAGGAAAAGAATACAGATAAGCCACTTATGATTACTTTTTGATTTCTTTCTTTGAACTTTTCTGTTTTTTTTCTGTAATATCTTCTCTTTCACATTTTCCTCCCCAGTAAAAAAAATAATCTTTTGCTCTCTTTCATTTGTTAGAATTTTAGTGTTTTCCTAGTCTGTTCTTTCTCATTTTCAAATAGCAGTTATTGTTAGATTGTGCTACCTTTTCGCTAGCTTTTTGTAGTTATTTTTTTTTTTTTGCAGTTATCATTGTATTCTTTATTGGATTTGTTGGTGTTTTGGAATTCTAGCATCAGGGTGTTGGATAATCTGTCTGCCTTTAAGAAATGTGTCGCTTGTGGGCATAAAATCCACCCCCCCCCCCTCAGATGCCCATTAAAACTGTGTTTATTGTTTAGGAGCATTATACCTGAGAGAGACTGCTTGTCCTGCTCTGCCATTGCGACCAAAGCTTTGATGGATAGGCACTCCAAACTCCCTCTTAAGGGGCTTATCCCTGCTACTGTGGAGGAAGTTCTCCTTCTCCCTCAGACTTCATCTTCTTCCCCTCCATCAAAAAGGTTTCAGAAGAGAACAAGGGGGAGAAGTCTAATGATAAGGAAGTAGATAAGTACAAAGAATGGGAGAGAAAAACACACACACACACACACACACACACACACACACACACACACACAATAAGTCATCTCCATCCTTGACTTCAGAGTCTTTCAGGGTTAGGTCTCCAACTCTGCCATTCTGAGGACCCAGGTTCTTCCCAAAACCTGTTAGACCAAGGCTGATGTCACCTTTATTGCAGGAGAGGACTTTCCAAAGAGTATTTAGGTCTCCTTCAATGGCTTTGTCTATGAGATCATTTGTGTCCTCCAGATGTCTATCTGAGACTAACAATGACAGAATGATGATGAGAAAGATTTTAAGAGCCCAGATCCATTTGAGGGTTCTGTAGCTGTCCCTTCTTCTCCACTGTTTGTAACTTCTTCTCTTTTCCGACCCTCAGATTCAGTGTCCTTGGATCCAAGTGGAAGCTAAGGAATGTCTGTGATGGAACCAAAAGACAGGATGATGACTGTGACTGTGTCTCTCACCCAGTTGACTGCGACTGTCTCTATAGGTCTGAAAGCCAAGGGGGTCTGGGTTGACTTGCGGATCCATCCTTTTCAGTGCTTTGGCTCTTGACAGCTCAGCTGTGGCATCAGCTTCTGAGTTGAGTTGAATGGGTTCTTGGAGCTTGCCCTTTTCAGGTTCCTTGGAACCTACAGGGGCTGCTTCAGGACCTGTTTCGGCATCCGCATTTCTGGCTTTTGAAAGAGTCCTTTTTTTTTTTTTTTTTTGCTATAAACATATCCCACAAAAGATCAAA